>NC_071531.1:60475601-60644142 GCF_026979565.1 Vidua chalybeata | reverse complement strand
TCAGTCAGCTGCCTATGTTCTTCTTTCTTGACAAACTCACTGCTGCCCTTCTTTTCAGCAGTTGCCATCGTGTTCCCTGCATCTGGGAGCCTCAGGGGTACTGGAGACTCACGAGCAGGATTTTTCCCAAGGCGGGAGTGCGTCAGGACTACGTAAAAACCCAGGCAAGTTGTCCTGGAACGCCTTCCATCCGCTTGCCAAGAGTGAATTCAGCAGGCAGGAGAGTGGCAGCCACCGTCCTCCAGCAGTCTGCCAGCTTCGCACACAAGCCGGCTTCTTTGCGGCTTCGTTCTTCGCCTCTTGCAAGCTACCGCGATCTCTGGCTGCCGGAGGCGGAGAAGCGGCTGCTACTTCGCGCACAGAAGACTGGAACGGCAGCGGTGCCTTCCGGAGCGCCGCTTCTGCCGAAAGACGCCGGCAACGGCGCTTCCCTTCGGCCAGCTCCGGAGCACCGTCTTCTTCTGCTTCTCTAGTCGTCTACATCTTAGCGAAAAACTTTTCCGCTGCATTTCGCAAGGAGAAAGCCTACCAGCACTGCTCACCTTCCCCGATCTTGCCAAGAAATGGGATTTGCTGCGCTCATGTCAAGGACACTGCACTTTCCTGGCCAAGTTGCAAACTGCTGGCAGATGGCCGCGCTCTCTGCCCTCTCCTGCCCAGCTCTGGGTAGTAGCGGGCACATTCCAGCCCGGCGAAGGCAAAAACCTCGAGAGCTTTCACGCAGCATTAGGAGAGCTGAGATGCTGAAAAGCAGCAAAGCTGAACAGCCGGGCTCAGCTTCAATACGGTGCAATTGCCTGAATGGGAAAAACGAAGCAGCAGAACAGCGGGCTTCTGTGCGCACTGAAGGCAATGGCAAGCATGCAGCTGCTGCTCCTTGCCAAGCACAGTCAGCTGCCTATGTTCTTCTTTCTTGACAAACTCACTGCTGCCCTTCTTTTCAGCAGTTGCATCGTGTTCCCTGCATCTGGGAGCCTCAGGGGACGAGCAGGATTTTCCCAGGAGGGATGCGTCAGGACTACGTAAAAACCCAGGCAAGTTGTCCTGGAACGCCTTCCATCCGCTTGCCAAGAGTGAATTCAGCAGGCAGGAGAGTGGCAGCCACCGTCCTCCAGCAGTCTGCCAGCTTCGCACACAAGCCGGCTTCTTTGCGGCTTCGTTCTTCGCCTCTTGCAAGCTACCGCCATCTCTGGCTGCCGGAGGCGGAGGCGGAGAAGCGGCTACTTCGCGCACAGAAGACTGGAACGGCAGCGGTGCCTTCCGGAGCGCCGCTTCTGCCGAAAGACGCCGGCAACCGGCGCTTCCCTTCGGCCAGCTCCGGAGCACCGTCTTCTGCTTCTCTAGTCGTCTACATCTTAGCGAAAAACTTTTCCGCTGCATTTCGCAAGGAGAAAGCCTACCAGCACTGCTCACCTTCCCCGATCTTGCCAAGAAATGGGATTTGCTGCTCATGTCAAGGACACTGCACTTTCCTGGCAAGTTGCAAACTGCTGGCAGATGGCCGCGCTCTCTGACCCTCTCCTGCCCAGCTCTGGGTAGTAGCGGGCACATTCCAGCCCGGCGAAGGCAAAAAACCTCGAGAGCTTTCACGCAGCATTAGGAGAGCTGAGATGCTGAAAAGCAGCAAAGCTGAACAGCCGCCGGCTCAGCTTCAATACGGTGCAATTGCCTGAATGGGAAAAACGAAGCAGCAGAACAGCGGGCTTCTGTGCGCACTGAAGGCAATGGCAAGCATGCAGCTGCTGCTCCTTGCCAAGCACAGTCAGCTGCCTATGTTCTTCTTTCTTGACAAACTCACTGCTGCCCTTCTTTTCAGCAGTTGCCATCGTGTTCCCTGCATCTGGGAGCCTCAGGGGACGAGCAGGATTTTCCCAGGAGGGATGCGTCAGGACTACGTAAAAACCCAGGCAAGTTGTCCTGGAACGCCTTCCATCCGCTTGCCAAGAGTGAATTCAGCAGGCAGGAGAGTGGCAGCCACCGTCCTCCAGCAGTCTGCCAGCTTCGCACACAAGCCGGCTTCTTTGCGGCTTCGTTCTTCGCCTCTTGCAAGCTACCGCGATCTCTGGCTGCCGGAGGCGGAGAAGCGGCTACTTCGCGCACAGAAGACTGGAACGGCAGCGGTGCCTTCCGGAGCGCCGCTTCTGCCGAAAGACGCCGGCAACCGGCGCTTCCCTTCGGCCAGCTCCGGAGCACCGTCTTCTGCTTCTCTAGTCGTCTACATCTTAGCGAAAAACTTTTCCGCTGCATTTCGCAAGGAGAAAGCCTACCAGCACTGCTCACCTTCCCCGATCTTGCCAAGAAATGGGATTTGCTGCTCATGTCAAGGACACTGCACTTTCCTGGCCAAGTTGCAAACTGCTGGCAGATGGCCGCGCTCTCTGCCCTCTCCTGCCCAGCTCTGGGTAGTAGCGGGCACATTCCAGCCCGGCGAAGGCAAAAAACCTCGAGAGCTTTCACGCAGCATTAGGAGAGCTGAGATGCTGAAAAGCAGCAAAGCTGAACAGCCGGGCTCAGCTTCAATACGGTGCAATTGCCTGAATGGGAAAAACGAAGCAGCAGAACAGCGGGCTTCTGTGCGCACTGAAGGCAATGGCAAGCATGCAGCTGCTGCTCCTTGCCAAGCACAGTCAGCTGCCTATGTTCTTCTTTCTTGACAAACTCACTGCTGCCCTTCTTTTCAGCAGTTGCCATCGTGTTCCCTGCATCTGGGAGCCTCAGGGGACGAGCAGGATTTTCCCAGGAGGGATGCGTCAGGACTACGTAAAAACCCAGGCAAGTTGTCCTGGAACGCCTTCCATCCGCTTGCCAAGAGTGAATTCAGCAGGCAGGAGAGTGGCAGCCACCGTCCTCCAGCAGTCTGCCAGCTTCGCACACAAGCCGGCTTCTTTGCGGCTTCGTTCTTCGCCTCTTGCAAGCTACCGCGATCTCTGGCTGCCGGAGGCGGAGAAGCGGCTACTTCGCGCACAGAAGACTGGAACGGCAGCGGTGCCTTCCGGAGCGCCGCTTCTGCCGAAAGACGCCGGCAACCGGCGCTTCCCTTCGGCCAGCTCCGGAGCACCGTCTTCTGCTTCTCTAGTCGTCTACATCTTAGCGAAAAACTTTTCCGCTGCATTTCGCAAGGAGAAAGCCTACCAGCACTGCTCACCTTCCCCGATCTTGCCAAGAAATGGGATTTGCTGCTCATGTCAAGGACACTGCACTTTCCTGGCCAAGTTGCAAACTGCTGGCAGATGGCCGCGCTCTCTGCCCTCTCCTGCCCAGCTCTGGGTAGTAGCGGGCACATTCCAGCCCGGCGAAGGCAAAAAACCTCGAGAGCTTTCACGCAGCATTAGGAGAGCTGAGATGCTGAAAAGCAGCAAAGCTGAACAGCCGGGCTCAGCTTCAATACGGTGCAATTGCCTGAATGGGAAAAACGAAGCAGCAGAACAGCGGGCTTCTGTGCGCACTGAAGGCAATGGCAAGCATGCAGCTGCTGCTCCTTGCCAAGCACAGTCAGCTGCCTATGTTCTTCTTTCTTGACAAACTCACTGCTGCCCTTCTTTTCAGCAGTTGCCATCGTGTTCCCTGCATCTGGGAGCCTCAGGGGACGAGCAGGATTTTCCCAGGAGGGATGCGTCAGGACTACGTAAAAACCCAGGCAAGTTGTCCTGGAACGCCTTCCATCCGCTTGCCAAGAGTGAATTCAGCAGGCAGGAGAGTGGCAGCCACCGTCCTCCAGCAGTCTGCCAGCTTCGCACACAAGCCGGCTTCTTTGCGGCTTCGTTCTTCGCCTCTTGCAAGCTACCGCGATCTCTGGCTGCCGGAGGCGGAGAAGCGGCTACTTCGCGCACAGAAGACTGGAACGGCAGCGGTGCCTTCCGGAGCGCCGCTTCTGCCGAAAGACGCCGGCAACCGGCGCTTCCCTTCGGCCAGCTCCGGAGCACCGTCTTCTGCTTCTCTAGTCGTCTACATCTTAGCGAAAAACTTTTCCGCTGCATTTCGCAAGGAGAAAGCCTACCAGCACTGCTCACCTTCCCCGATCTTGCCAAGAAATGGGATTTGCTGCTCATGTCAAGGACACTGCACTTTCCTGGCCAAGTTGCAAACTGCTGGCAGATGGCCGCGCTCTCTGCCCTCTCCTGCCCAGCTCTGGGTAGTAGCGGGCACATTCCAGCCCGGCGAAGGCAAAAAACCTCGAGAGCTTTCACGCAGCATTAGGAGAGCTGAGATGCTGAAAAGCAGCAAAGCTGAACAGCCGGGCTCAGCTTCAATACGGTGCAATTGCCTGAATGGGAAAAACGAAGCAGCAGAACAGCGGGCTTCTGTGCGCACTGAAGGCAATGGCAAGCATGCAGCTGCTGCTCCTTGCCAAGCACAGTCAGCTGCCTATGTTCTTCTTTCTTGACAAACTCACTGCTGCCCTTCTTTTCAGCAGTTGCCATCGTGTTCCCTGCATCTGGGAGCCTCAGGGGACGAGCAGGATTTTCCCAGGAGGGATGCGTCAGGACTACGTAAAAACCCAGGCAAGTTGTCCTGGAACGCCTTCCATCCGCTTGCCAAGAGTGAATTCAGCAGGCAGGAGAGTGGCAGCCACCGTCCTCCAGCAGTCTGCCAGCTTCGCACACAAGCCGGCTTCTTTGCGGCTTCGTTCTTCGCCTCTTGCAAGCTACCGCGATCTCTGGCTGCCGGAGGCGGAGAAGCGGCTACTTCGCGCACAGAAGACTGGAACGGCAGCGGTGCCTTCCGGAGCGCCGCTTCTGCCGAAAGACGCCGGCAACCGGCGCTTCCCTTCGGCCAGCTCCGGAGCACCGTCTTCTGCTTCTCTAGTCGTCTACATCTTAGCGAAAAACTTTTCCGCTGCATTTCGCAAGGAGAAAGCCTACCAGCACTGCTCACCTTCCCCGATCTTGCCAAGAAATGGGATTTGCTGCTCATGTCAAGGACACTGCACTTTCCTGGCCAAGTTGCAAACTGCTGGCAGATGGCCGCGCTCTCTGCCCTCTCCTGCCCAGCTCTGGGTAGTAGCGGGCACATTCCAGCCCGGCGAAGGCAAAAAACCTCGAGAGCTTTCACGCAGCATTAGGAGAGCTGAGATGCTGAAAAGCAGCAAAGCTGAACAGCCGGGCTCAGCTTCAATACGGTGCAATTGCCTGAATGGGAAAAACGAAGCAGCAGAACAGCGGGCTTCTGTGCGCACTGAAGGCAATGGCAAGCATGCAGCTGCTGCTCCTTGCCAAGCACAGTCAGCTGCCTATGTTCTTCTTTCTTGACAAACTCACTGCTGCCCTTCTTTTCAGCAGTTGCCATCGTGTTCCCTGCATCTGGGAGCCTCAGGGGACGAGCAGGATTTTCCCAGGAGGGATGCGTCAGGACTACGTAAAAACCCAGGCAAGTTGTCCTGGAACGCCTTCCATCCGCTTGCCAAGAGTGAATTCAGCAGGCAGGAGAGTGGCAGCCACCGTCCTCCAGCAGTCTGCCAGCTTCGCACACAAGCCGGCTTCTTTGCGGCTTCGTTCTTCGCCTCTTGCAAGCTACCGCGATCTCTGGCTGCCGGAGGCGGAGAAGCGGCTACTTCGCGCACAGAAGACTGGAACGGCAGCGGTGCCTTCCGGAGCGCCGCTTCTGCCGAAAGACGCCGGCAACCGGCGCTTCCCTTCGGCCAGCTCCGGAGCACCGTCTTCTGCTTCTCTAGTCGTCTACATCTTAGCGAAAAACTTTTCCGCTGCATTTCGCAAGGAGAAAGCCTACCAGCACTGCTCACCTTCCCCGATCTTGCCAAGAAATGGGATTTGCTGCTCATGTCAAGGACACTGCACTTTCCTGGCCAAGTTGCAAACTGCTGGCAGATGGCCGCGCTCTCTGCCCTCTCCTGCCCAGCTCTGGGTAGTAGCGGGCACATTCCAGCCCGGCGAAGGCAAAAAACCTCGAGAGCTTTCACGCAGCATTAGGAGAGCTGAGATGCTGAAAAGCAGCAAAGCTGAACAGCCGGGCTCAGCTTCAATACGGTGCAATTGCCTGAATGGGAAAAACGAAGCAGCAGAACAGCGGGCTTCTGTGCGCACTGAAGGCAATGGCAAGCATGCAGCTGCTGCTCCTTGCCAAGCACAGTCAGCTGCCTATGTTCTTCTTTCTTGACAAACTCACTGCTGCCCTTCTTTTCAGCAGTTGCCATCGTGTTCCCTGCATCTGGGAGCCTCAGGGGACGAGCAGGATTTTCCCAGGAGGGATGCGTCAGGACTACGTAAAAACCCAGGCAAGTTGTCCTGGAACGCCTTCCATCCGCTTGCCAAGAGTGAATTCAGCAGGCAGGAGAGTGGCAGCCACCGTCCTCCAGCAGTCTGCCAGCTTCGCACACAAGCCGGCTTCTTTGCGGCTTCGTTCTTCGCCTCTTGCAAGCTACCGCGATCTCTGGCTGCCGGAGGCGGAGAAGCGGCTACTTCGCGCACAGAAGACTGGAACGGCAGCGGTGCCTTCCGGAGCGCCGCTTCTGCCGAAAGACGCCGGCAACCGGCGCTTCCCTTCGGCCAGCTCCGGAGCACCGTCTTCTGCTTCTCTAGTCGTCTACATCTTAGCGAAAAACTTTTCCGCTGCATTTCGCAAGGAGAAAGCCTACCAGCACTGCTCACCTTCCCCGATCTTGCCAAGAAATGGGATTTGCTGCTCATGTCAAGGACACTGCACTTTCCTGGCCAAGTTGCAAACTGCTGGCAGATGGCCGCGCTCTCTGCCCTCTCCTGCCCAGCTCTGGGTAGTAGCGGGCACATTCCAGCCCGGCGAAGGCAAAAAACCTCGAGAGCTTTCACGCAGCATTAGGAGAGCTGAGATGCTGAAAAGCAGCAAAGCTGAACAGCCGGGCTCAGCTTCAATACGGTGCAATTGCCTGAATGGGAAAAACGAAGCAGCAGAACAGCGGGCTTCTGTGCGCACTGAAGGCAATGGCAAGCATGCAGCTGCTGCTCCTTGCCAAGCACAGTCAGCTGCCTATGTTCTTCTTTCTTGACAAACTCACTGCTGCCCTTCTTTTCAGCAGTTGCCATCGTGTTCCCTGCATCTGGGAGCCTCAGGGGACGAGCAGGATTTTCCCAGGAGGGATGCGTCAGGACTACGTAAAAACCCAGGCAAGTTGTCCTGGAACGCCTTCCATCCGCTTGCCAAGAGTGAATTCAGCAGGCAGGAGAGTGGCAGCCACCGTCCTCCAGCAGTCTGCCAGCTTCGCACACAAGCCGGCTTCTTTGCGGCTTCGTTCTTCGCCTCTTGCAAGCTACCGCGATCTCTGGCTGCCGGAGGCGGAGAAGCGGCTACTTCGCGCACAGAAGACTGGAACGGCAGCGGTGCCTTCCGGAGCGCCGCTTCTGCCGAAAGACGCCGGCAACCGGCGCTTCCCTTCGGCCAGCTCCGGAGCACCGTCTTCTGCTTCTCTAGTCGTCTACATCTTAGCGAAAAACTTTTCCGCTGCATTTCGCAAGGAGAAAGCCTACCAGCACTGCTCACCTTCCCCGATCTTGCCAAGAAATGGGATTTGCTGCTCATGTCAAGGACACTGCACTTTCCTGGCCAAGTTGCAAACTGCTGGCAGATGGCCGCGCTCTCTGCCCTCTCCTGCCCAGCTCTGGGTAGTAGCGGGCACATTCCAGCCCGGCGAAGGCAAAAAACCTCGAGAGCTTTCACGCAGCATTAGGAGAGCTGAGATGCTGAAAAGCAGCAAAGCTGAACAGCCGGGCTCAGCTTCAATACGGTGCAATTGCCTGAATGGGAAAAACGAAGCAGCAGAACAGCGGGCTTCTGTGCGCACTGAAGGCAATGGCAAGCATGCAGCTGCTGCTCCTTGCCAAGCACAGTCAGCTGCCTATGTTCTTCTTTCTTGACAAACTCACTGCTGCCCTTCTTTTCAGCAGTTGCCATCGTGTTCCCTGCATCTGGGAGCCTCAGGGGACGAGCAGGATTTTCCCAGGAGGGATGCGTCAGGACTACGTAAAAACCCAGGCAAGTTGTCCTGGAACGCCTTCCATCCGCTTGCCAAGAGTGAATTCAGCAGGCAGGAGAGTGGCAGCCACCGTCCTCCAGCAGTCTGCCAGCTTCGCACACAAGCCGGCTTCTTTGCGGCTTCGTTCTTCGCCTCTTGCAAGCTACCGCGATCTCTGGCTGCCGGAGGCGGAGAAGCGGCTACTTCGCGCACAGAAGACTGGAACGGCAGCGGTGCCTTCCGGAGCGCCGCTTCTGCCGAAAGACGCCGGCAACCGGCGCTTCCCTTCGGCCAGCTCCGGAGCACCGTCTTCTGCTTCTCTAGTCGTCTACATCTTAGCGAAAAACTTTTCCGCTGCATTTCGCAAGGAGAAAGCCTACCAGCACTGCTCACCTTCCCCGATCTTGCCAAGAAATGGGATTTGCTGCTCATGTCAAGGACACTGCACTTTCCTGGCCAAGTTGCAAACTGCTGGCAGATGGCCGCGCTCTCTGCCCTCTCCTGCCCAGCTCTGGGTAGTAGCGGGCACATTCCAGCCCGGCGAAGGCAAAAAACCTCGAGAGCTTTCACGCAGCATTAGGAGAGCTGAGATGCTGAAAAGCAGCAAAGCTGAACAGCCGGGCTCAGCTTCAATACGGTGCAATTGCCTGAATGGGAAAAACGAAGCAGCAGAACAGCGGGCTTCTGTGCGCACTGAAGGCAATGGCAAGCAGGCAGCTGCTGCTCCTTGCCAAGCACAGTCAGCTGCCTATGTTCTTCTTTCTTGACAAACTCACTGCTGCCCTTCTTTTCAGCAGTTGCCATCGTGTTCCCTGCATCTGGGAGCCTCAGGGGACGAGCAGGATTTTCCCAGGAGGGATGCGTCAGGACTACGTAAAAACCCAGGCAAGTTGTCCTGGAACGCCTTCCATCCGCTTGCCAAGAGTGAATTCAGCAGGCAGGAGAGTGGCAGCCACCGTCCTCCAGCAGTCTGCCAGCTTCGCACACAAGCCGGCTTCTTTGCGGCTTCGTTCTTCGCCTCTTGCAAGCTACCGCGATCTCTGGCTGCCGGAGGCGGAGAAGCGGCTACTTCGCGCACAGAAGACTGGAACGGCAGCGGTGCCTTCCGGAGCGCCGCTTCTGCCGAAAGACGCCGGCAACCGGCGCTTCCCTTCGGCCAGCTCCGGAGCACCGTCTTCTGCTTCTCTAGTCGTCTACATCTTAGCGAAAAACTTTTCCGCTGCATTTCGCAAGGAGAAAGCCTACCAGCACTGCTCACCTTCCCCGATCTTGCCAAGAAATGGGATTTGCTGCTCATGTCAAGGACACTGCACTTTCCTGGCCAAGTTGCAAACTGCTGGCAGATGGCCGCGCTCTCTGCCCTCTCCTGCCCAGCTCTGGGTAGTAGCGGGCACATTCCAGCCCGGCGAAGGCAAAAAACCTCGAGAGCTTTCACGCAGCATTAGGAGAGCTGAGATGCTGAAAAGCAGCAAAGCTGAACAGCCGGGCTCAGCTTCAATACGGTGCAATTGCCTGAATGGGAAAAACGAAGCAGCAGAACAGCGGGCTTCTGTGCGCACTGAAGGCAATGGCAAGCATGCAGCTGCTGCTCCTTGCCAAGCACAGTCAGCTGCCTATGTTCTTCTTTCTTGACAAACTCACTGCTGCCCTTCTTTTCAGCAGTTGCCATCGTGTTCCCTGCATCTGGGAGCCTCAGGGGACGAGCAGGATTTTCCCAGGAGGGATGCGTCAGGACTACGTAAAAACCCAGGCAAGTTGTCCTGGAACGCCTTCCATCCGCTTGCCAAGAGTGAATTCAGCAGGCAGGAGAGTGGCAGCCACCGTCCTCCAGCAGTCTGCCAGCTTCGCACACAAGCCGGCTTCTTTGCGGCTTCGTTCTTCGCCTCTTGCAAGCTACCGCGATCTCTGGCTGCCGGAGGCGGAGAAGCGGCTACTTCGCGCACAGAAGACTGGAACGGCAGCGGTGCCTTCCGGAGCGCCGCTTCTGCCGAAAGACGCCGGCAACCGGCGCTTCCCTTCGGCCAGCTCCGGAGCACCGTCTTCTGCTTCTCTAGTCGTCTACATCTTAGCGAAAAACTTTTCCGCTGCATTTCGCAAGGAGAAAGCCTACCAGCACTGCTCACCTTCCCCGATCTTGCCAAGAAATGGGATTTGCTGCTCATGTCAAGGACACTGCACTTTCCTGGCCAAGTTGCAAACTGCTGGCAGATGGCCGCGCTCTCTGCCCTCTCCTGCCCAGCTCTGGGTAGTAGCGGGCACATTCCAGCCCGGCGAAGGCAAAAAACCTCGAGAGCTTTCACGCAGCATTAGGAGAGCTGAGATGCTGAAAAGCAGCAAAGCTGAACAGCCGGGCTCAGCTTCAATACGGTGCAATTGCCTGAATGGGAAAAACGAAGCAGCAGAACAGCGGGCTTCTGTGCGCACTGAAGGCAATGGCAAGCATGCAGCTGCTGCTCCTTGCCAAGCACAGTCAGCTGCCTATGTTCTTCTTTCTTGACAAACTCACTGCTGCCCTTCTTTTCAGCAGTTGCCATCGTGTTCCCTGCATCTGGGAGCCTCAGGGGACGAGCAGGATTTTCCCAGGAGGGATGCGTCAGGACTACGTAAAAACCCAGGCAAGTTGTCCTGGAACGCCTTCCATCCGCTTGCCAAGAGTGAATTCAGCAGGCAGGAGAGTGGCAGCCACCGTCCTCCAGCAGTCTGCCAGCTTCGCACACAAGCCGGCTTCTTTGCGGCTTCGTTCTTCGCCTCTTGCAAGCTACCGCGATCTCTGGCTGCCGGAGGCGGAGAAGCGGCTACTTCGCGCACAGAAGACTGGAACGGCAGCGGTGCCTTCCGGAGCGCCGCTTCTGCCGAAAGACGCCGGCAACCGGCGCTTCCCTTCGGCCAGCTCCGGAGCACCGTCTTCTGCTTCTCTAGTCGTCTACATCTTAGCGAAAAACTTTTCCGCTGCATTTCGCAAGGAGAAAGCCTACCAGCACTGCTCACCTTCCCCGATCTTGCCAAGAAATGGGATTTGCTGCTCATGTCAAGGACACTGCACTTTCCTGGCCAAGTTGCAAACTGCTGGCAGATGGCCGCGCTCTCTGCCCTCTCCTGCCCAGCTCTGGGTAGTAGCGGGCACATTCCAGCCCGGCGAAGGCAAAAAACCTCGAGAGCTTTCACGCAGCATTAGGAGAGCTGAGATGCTGAAAAGCAGCAAAGCTGAACAGCCGGGCTCAGCTTCAATACGGTGCAATTGCCTGAATGGGAAAAACGAAGCAGCAGAACAGCGGGCTTCTGTGCGCACTGAAGGCAATGGCAAGCATGCAGCTGCTGCTCCTTGCCAAGCACAGTCAGCTGCCTATGTTCTTCTTTCTTGACAAACTCACTGCTGCCCTTCTTTTCAGCAGTTGCCATCGTGTTCCCTGCATCTGGGAGCCTCAGGGGACGAGCAGGATTTTCCCAGGAGGGATGCGTCAGGACTACGTAAAAACCCAGGCAAGTTGTCCTGGAACGCCTTCCATCCGCTTGCCAAGAGTGAATTCAGCAGGCAGGAGAGTGGCAGCCACCGTCCTCCAGCAGTCTGCCAGCTTCGCACACAAGCCGGCTTCTTTGCGGCTTCGTTCTTCGCCTCTTGCAAGCTACCGCGATCTCTGGCTGCCGGAGGCGGAGAAGCGGCTACTTCGCGCACAGAAGACTGGAACGGCAGCGGTGCCTTCCGGAGCGCCGCTTCTGCCGAAAGACGCCGGCAACCGGCGCTTCCCTTCGGCCAGCTCCGGAGCACCGTCTTCTGCTTCTCTAGTCGTCTACATCTTAGCGAAAAACTTTTCCGCTGCATTTCGCAAGGAGAAAGCCTACCAGCACTGCTCACCTTCCCCGATCTTGCCAAGAAATGGGATTTGCTGCTCATGTCAAGGACACTGCACTTTCCTGGCCAAGTTGCAAACTGCTGGCAGATGGCCGCGCTCTCTGCCCTCTCCTGCCCAGCTCTGGGTAGTAGCGGGCACATTCCAGCCCGGCGAAGGCAAAAAACCTCGAGAGCTTTCACGCAGCATTAGGAGAGCTGAGATGCTGAAAAGCAGCAAAGCTGAACAGCCGGGCTCAGCTTCAATACGGTGCAATTGCCTGAATGGGAAAAACGAAGCAGCAGAACAGCGGGCTTCTGTGCGCACTGAAGGCAATGGCAAGCATGCAGCTGCTGCTCCTTGCCAAGCACAGTCAGCTGCCTATGTTCTTCTTTCTTGACAAACTCACTGCTGCCCTTCTTTTCAGCAGTTGCCATCGTGTTCCCTGCATCTGGGAGCCTCAGGGGACGAGCAGGATTTTCCCAGGAGGGATGCGTCAGGACTACGTAAAAACCCAGGCAAGTTGTCCTGGAACGCCTTCCATCCGCTTGCCAAGAGTGAATTCAGCAGGCAGGAGAGTGGCAGCCACCGTCCTCCAGCAGTCTGCCAGCTTCGCACACAAGCCGGCTTCTTTGCGGCTTCGTTCTTCGCCTCTTGCAAGCTACCGCGATCTCTGGCTGCCGGAGGCGGAGAAGCGGCTACTTCGCGCACAGAAGACTGGAACGGCAGCGGTGCCTTCCGGAGCGCCGCTTCTGCCGAAAGACGCCGGCAACCGGCGCTTCCCTTCGGCCAGCTCCGGAGCACCGTCTTCTGCTTCTCTAGTCGTCTACATCTTAGCGAAAAACTTTTCCGCTGCATTTCGCAAGGAGAAAGCCTACCAGCACTGCTCACCTTCCCCGATCTTGCCAAGAAATGGGATTTGCTGCTCATGTCAAGGACACTGCACTTTCCTGGCCAAGTTGCAAACTGCTGGCAGATGGCCGCGCTCTCTGCCCTCTCCTGCCCAGCTCTGGGTAGTAGCGGGCACATTCCAGCCCGGCGAAGGCAAAAAACCTCGAGAGCTTTCACGCAGCATTAGGAGAGCTGAGATGCTGAAAAGCAGCAAAGCTGAACAGCCGGGCTCAGCTTCAATACGGTGCAATTGCCTGAATGGGAAAAACGAAGCAGCAGAACAGCGGGCTTCTGTGCGCACTGAAGGCAATGGCAAGCATGCAGCTGCTGCTCCTTGCCAAGCACAGTCAGCTGCCTATGTTCTTCTTTCTTGACAAACTCACTGCTGCCCTTCTTTTCAGCAGTTGCCATCGTGTTCCCTGCATCTGGGAGCCTCAGGGGACGAGCAGGATTTTCCCAGGAGGGATGCGTCAGGACTACGTAAAAACCCAGGCAAGTTGTCCTGGAACGCCTTCCATCCGCTTGCCAAGAGTGAATTCAGCAGGCAGGAGAGTGGCAGCCACCGTCCTCCAGCAGTCTGCCAGCTTCGCACACAAGCCGGCTTCTTTGCGGCTTCGTTCTTCGCCTCTTGCAAGCTACCGCGATCTCTGGCTGCCGGAGGCGGAGAAGCGGCTACTTCGCGCACAGAAGACTGGAACGGCAGCGGTGCCTTCCGGAGCGCCGCTTCTGCCGAAAGACGCCGGCAACCGGCGCTTCCCTTCGGCCAGCTCCGGAGCACCGTCTTCTGCTTCTCTAGTCGTCTACATCTTAGCGAAAAACTTTTCCGCTGCATTTCGCAAGGAGAAAGCCTACCAGCACTGCTCACCTTCCCCGATCTTGCCAAGAAATGGGATTTGCTGCTCATGTCAAGGACACTGCACTTTCCTGGCCAAGTTGCAAACTGCTGGCAGATGGCCGCGCTCTCTGCCCTCTCCTGCCCAGCTCTGGGTAGTAGCGGGCACATTCCAGCCCGGCGAAGGCAAAAAACCTCGAGAGCTTTCACGCAGCATTAGGAGAGCTGAGATGCTGAAAAGCAGCAAAGCTGAACAGCCGGGCTCAGCTTCAATACGGTGCAATTGCCTGAATGGGAAAAACGAAGCAGCAGAACAGCGGGCTTCTGTGCGCACTGAAGGCAATGGCAAGCATGCAGCTGCTGCTCCTTGCCAAGCACAGTCAGCTGCCTATGTTCTTCTTTCTTGACAAACTCACTGCTGCCCTTCTTTTCAGCAGTTGCCATCGTGTTCCCTGCATCTGGGAGCCTCAGGGGACGAGCAGGATTTTCCCAGGAGGGATGCGTCAGGACTACGTAAAAACCCAGGCAAGTTGTCCTGGAACGCCTTCCATCCGCTTGCCAAGAGTGAATTCAGCAGGCAGGAGAGTGGCAGCCACCGTCCTCCAGCAGTCTGCCAGCTTCGCACACAAGCCGGCTTCTTTGCGGCTTCGTTCTTCGCCTCTTGCAAGCTACCGCGATCTCTGGCTGCCGGAGGCGGAGAAGCGGCTACTTCGCGCACAGAAGACTGGAACGGCAGCGGTGCCTTCCGGAGCGCCGCTTCTGCCGAAAGACGCCGGCAACCGGCGCTTCCCTTCGGCCAGCTCCGGAGCACCGTCTTCTGCTTCTCTAGTCGTCTACATCTTAGCGAAAAACTTTTCCGCTGCATTTCGCAAGGAGAAAGCCTACCAGCACTGCTCACCTTCCCCGATCTTGCCAAGAAATGGGATTTGCTGCTCATGTCAAGGACACTGCACTTTCCTGGCCAAGTTGCAAACTGCTGGCAGATGGCCGCGCTCTCTGCCCTCTCCTGCCCAGCTCTGGGTAGTAGCGGGCACATTCCAGCCCGGCGAAGGCAAAAAACCTCGAGAGCTTTCACGCAGCATTAGGAGAGCTGAGATGCTGAAAAGCAGCAAAGCTGAACAGCCGGGCTCAGCTTCAATACGGTGCAATTGCCTGAATGGGAAAAACGAAGCAGCAGAACAGCGGGCTTCTGTGCGCACTGAAGGCAATGGCAAGCATGCAGCTGCTGCTCCTTGCCAAGCACAGTCAGCTGCCTATGTTCTTCTTTCTTGACAAACTCACTGCTGCCCTTCTTTTCAGCAGTTGCCATCGTGTTCCCTGCATCTGGGAGCCTCAGGGGACGAGCAGGATTTTCCCAGGAGGGATGCGTCAGGACTACGTAAAAACCCAGGCAAGTTGTCCTGGAACGCCTTCCATCCGCTTGCCAAGAGTGAATTCAGCAGGCAGGAGAGTGGCAGCCACCGTCCTCCAGCAGTCTGCCAGCTTCGCACACAAGCCGGCTTCTTTGCGGCTTCGTTCTTCGCCTCTTGCAAGCTACCGCGATCTCTGGCTGCCGGAGGCGGAGAAGCGGCTACTTCGCGCACAGAAGACTGGAACGGCAGCGGTGCCTTCCGGAGCGCCGCTTCTGCCGAAAGACGCCGGCAACCGGCGCTTCCCTTCGGCCAGCTCCGGAGCACCGTCTTCTGCTTCTCTAGTCGTCTACATCTTAGCGAAAAACTTTTCCGCTGCATTTCGCAAGGAGAAAGCCTACCAGCACTGCTCACCTTCCCCGATCTTGCCAAGAAATGGGATTTGCTGCTCATGTCAAGGACACTGCACTTTCCTGGCCAAGTTGCAAACTGCTGGCAGATGGCCGCGCTCTCTGCCCTCTCCTGCCCAGCTCTGGGTAGTAGCGGGCACATTCCAGCCCGGCGAAGGCAAAAAACCTCGAGAGCTTTCACGCAGCATTAGGAGAGCTGAGATGCTGAAAAGCAGCAAAGCTGAACAGCCGGGCTCAGCTTCAATACGGTGCAATTGCCTGAATGGGAAAAACGAAGCAGCAGAACAGCGGGCTTCTGTGCGCACTGAAGGCAATGGCAAGCATGCAGCTGCTGCTCCTTGCCAAGCACAGTCAGCTGCCTATGTTCTTCTTTCTTGACAAACTCACTGCTGCCCTTCTTTTCAGCAGTTGCCATCGTGTTCCCTGCATCTGGGAGCCTCAGGGGACGAGCAGGATTTTCCCAGGAGGGATGCGTCAGGACTACGTAAAAACCCAGGCAAGTTGTCCTGGAACGCCTTCCATCCGCTTGCCAAGAGTGAATTCAGCAGGCAGGAGAGTGGCAGCCACCGTCCTCCAGCAGTCTGCCAGCTTCGCACACAAGCCGGCTTCTTTGCGGCTTCGTTCTTCGCCTCTTGCAAGCTACCGCGATCTCTGGCTGCCGGAGGCGGAGAAGCGGCTACTTCGCGCACAGAAGACTGGAACGGCAGCGGTGCCTTCCGGAGCGCCGCTTCTGCCGAAAGACGCCGGCAACCGGCGCTTCCCTTCGGCCAGCTCCGGAGCACCGTCTTCTGCTTCTCTAGTCGTCTACATCTTAGCGAAAAACTTTTCCGCTGCATTTCGCAAGGAGAAAGCCTACCAGCACTGCTCACCTTCCCCGATCTTGCCAAGAAATGGGATTTGCTGCTCATGTCAAGGACACTGCACTTTCCTGGCCAAGTTGCAAACTGCTGGCAGATGGCCGCGCTCTCTGCCCTCTCCTGCCCAGCTCTGGGTAGTAGCGGGCACATTCCAGCCCGGCGAAGGCAAAAAACCTCGAGAGCTTTCACGCAGCATTAGGAGAGCTGAGATGCTGAAAAGCA
This sequence comes from Vidua chalybeata, assembly GCF_026979565.1. Classification (NCBI taxonomy): domain Eukaryota; kingdom Metazoa; phylum Chordata; class Aves; order Passeriformes; family Viduidae; genus Vidua; species Vidua chalybeata. The sequence continues at coordinate 60,627,812 of NC_071531.1, read as the reverse complement.
GCAAAGCTGAACAGCCGGGCTCAGCTTCAATACGGTGCAATTGCCTGAATGGGAAAAACGAAGCAGCAGAACAGCGGGCTTCTGTGCGCACTGAAGGCAATGGCAAGCATGCAGCTGCTGCTCCTTGCCAAGCACAGTCAGCTGCCTATGTTCTTCTTTCTTGACAAACTCACTGCTGCCCTTCTTTTCAGCAGTTGCCATCGTGTTCCCTGCATCTGGGAGCCTCAGGGGACGAGCAGGATTTTCCCAGGAGGGATGCGTCAGGACTACGTAAAAACCCAGGCAAGTTGTCCTGGAACGCCTTCCATCCGCTTGCCAAGAGTGAATTCAGCAGGCAGGAGAGTGGCAGCCACCGTCCTCCAGCAGTCTGCCAGCTTCGCACACAAGCCGGCTTCTTTGCGGCTTCGTTCTTCGCCTCTTGCAAGCTACCGCGATCTCTGGCTGCCGGAGGCGGAGAAGCGGCTACTTCGCGCACAGAAGACTGGAACGGCAGCGGTGCCTTCCGGAGCGCCGCTTCTGCCGAAAGACGCCGGCAACCGGCGCTTCCCTTCGGCCAGCTCCGGAGCACCGTCTTCTGCTTCTCTAGTCGTCTACATCTTAGCGAAAAACTTTTCCGCTGCATTTCGCAAGGAGAAAGCCTACCAGCACTGCTCACCTTCCCCGATCTTGCCAAGAAATGGGATTTGCTGCTCATGTCAAGGACACTGCACTTTCCTGGCCAAGTTGCAAACTGCTGGCAGATGGCCGCGCTCTCTGCCCTCTCCTGCCCAGCTCTGGGTAGTAGCGGGCACATTCCAGCCCGGCGAAGGCAAAAAACCTCGAGAGCTTTCACGCAGCATTAGGAGAGCTGAGATGCTGAAAAGCAGCAAAGCTGAACAGCCGGGCTCAGCTTCAATACGGTGCAATTGCCTGAATGGGAAAAACGAAGCAGCAGAACAGCGGGCTTCTGTGCGCACTGAAGGCAATGGCAAGCATGCAGCTGCTGCTCCTTGCCAAGCACAGTCAGCTGCCTATGTTCTTCTTTCTTGACAAACTCACTGCTGCCCTTCTTTTCAGCAGTTGCCATCGTGTTCCCTGCATCTGGGAGCCTCAGGGGACGAGCAGGATTTTCCCAGGAGGGATGCGTCAGGACTACGTAAAAACCCAGGCAAGTTGTCCTGGAACGCCTTCCATCCGCTTGCCAAGAGTGAATTCAGCAGGCAGGAGAGTGGCAGCCACCGTCCTCCAGCAGTCTGCCAGCTTCGCACACAAGCCGGCTTCTTTGCGGCTTCGTTCTTCGCCTCTTGCAAGCTACCGCGATCTCTGGCTGCCGGAGGCGGAGAAGCGGCTACTTCGCGCACAGAAGACTGGAACGGCAGCGGTGCCTTCCGGAGCGCCGCTTCTGCCGAAAGACGCCGGCAACCGGCGCTTCCCTTCGGCCAGCTCCGGAGCACCGTCTTCTGCTTCTCTAGTCGTCTACATCTTAGCGAAAAACTTTTCCGCTGCATTTCGCAAGGAGAAAGCCTACCAGCACTGCTCACCTTCCCCGATCTTGCCAAGAAATGGGATTTGCTGCTCATGTCAAGGACACTGCACTTTCCTGGCCAAGTTGCAAACTGCTGGCAGATGGCCGCGCTCTCTGCCCTCTCCTGCCCAGCTCTGGGTAGTAGCGGGCACATTCCAGCCCGGCGAAGGCAAAAAACCTCGAGAGCTTTCACGCAGCATTAGGAGAGCTGAGATGCTGAAAAGCAGCAAAGCTGAACAGCCGGGCTCAGCTTCAATACGGTGCAATTGCCTGAATGGGAAAAACGAAGCAGCAGAACAGCGGGCTTCTGTGCGCACTGAAGGCAATGGCAAGCATGCAGCTGCTGCTCCTTGCCAAGCACAGTCAGCTGCCTATGTTCTTCTTTCTTGACAAACTCACTGCTGCCCTTCTTTTCAGCAGTTGCCATCGTGTTCCCTGCATCTGGGAGCCTCAGGGGACGAGCAGGATTTTCCCAGGAGGGATGCGTCAGGACTACGTAAAAACCCAGGCAAGTTGTCCTGGAACGCCTTCCATCCGCTTGCCAAGAGTGAATTCAGCAGGCAGGAGAGTGGCAGCCACCGTCCTCCAGCAGTCTGCCAGCTTCGCACACAAGCCGGCTTCTTTGCGGCTTCGTTCTTCGCCTCTTGCAAGCTACCGCGATCTCTGGCTGCCGGAGGCGGAGAAGCGGCTACTTCGCGCACAGAAGACTGGAACGGCAGCGGTGCCTTCCGGAGCGCCGCTTCTGCCGAAAGACGCCGGCAACCGGCGCTTCCCTTCGGCCAGCTCCGGAGCACCGTCTTCTGCTTCTCTAGTCGTCTACATCTTAGCGAAAAACTTTTCCGCTGCATTTCGCAAGGAGAAAGCCTACCAGCACTGCTCACCTTCCCCGATCTTGCCAAGAAATGGGATTTGCTGCTCATGTCAAGGACACTGCACTTTCCTGGCCAAGTTGCAAACTGCTGGCAGATGGCCGCGCTCTCTGCCCTCTCCTGCCCAGCTCTGGGTAGTAGCGGGCACATTCCAGCCCGGCGAAGGCAAAAAACCTCGAGAGCTTTCACGCAGCATTAGGAGAGCTGAGATGCTGAAAAGCAGCAAAGCTGAACAGCCGGGCTCAGCTTCAATACGGTGCAATTGCCTGAATGGGAAAAACGAAGCAGCAGAACAGCGGGCTTCTGTGCGCACTGAAGGCAATGGCAAGCATGCAGCTGCTGCTCCTTGCCAAGCACAGTCAGCTGCCTATGTTCTTCTTTCTTGACAAACTCACTGCTGCCCTTCTTTTCAGCAGTTGCCATCGTGTTCCCTGCATCTGGGAGCCTCAGGGGACGAGCAGGATTTTCCCAGGAGGGATGCGTCAGGACTACGTAAAAACCCAGGCAAGTTGTCCTGGAACGCCTTCCATCCGCTTGCCAAGAGTGAATTCAGCAGGCAGGAGAGTGGCAGCCACCGTCCTCCAGCAGTCTGCCAGCTTCGCACACAAGCCGGCTTCTTTGCGGCTTCGTTCTTCGCCTCTTGCAAGCTACCGCGATCTCTGGCTGCCGGAGGCGGAGAAGCGGCTACTTCGCGCACAGAAGACTGGAACGGCAGCGGTGCCTTCCGGAGCGCCGCTTCTGCCGAAAGACGCCGGCAACCGGCGCTTCCCTTCGGCCAGCTCCGGAGCACCGTCTTCTGCTTCTCTAGTCGTCTACATCTTAGCGAAAAACTTTTCCGCTGCATTTCGCAAGGAGAAAGCCTACCAGCACTGCTCACCTTCCCCGATCTTGCCAAGAAATGGGATTTGCTGCTCATGTCAAGGACACTGCACTTTCCTGGCCAAGTTGCAAACTGCTGGCAGATGGCCGCGCTCTCTGCCCTCTCCTGCCCAGCTCTGGGTAGTAGCGGGCACATTCCAGCCCGGCGAAGGCAAAAAACCTCGAGAGCTTTCACGCAGCATTAGGAGAGCTGAGATGCTGAAAAGCAGCAAAGCTGAACAGCCGGGCTCAGCTTCAATACGGTGCAATTGCCTGAATGGGAAAAACGAAGCAGCAGAACAGCGGGCTTCTGTGCGCACTGAAGGCAATGGCAAGCATGCAGCTGCTGCTCCTTGCCAAGCACAGTCAGCTGCCTATGTTCTTCTTTCTTGACAAACTCACTGCTGCCCTTCTTTTCAGCAGTTGCCATCGTGTTCCCTGCATCTGGGAGCCTCAGGGGACGAGCAGGATTTTCCCAGGAGGGATGCGTCAGGACTACGTAAAAACCCAGGCAAGTTGTCCTGGAACGCCTTCCATCCGCTTGCCAAGAGTGAATTCAGCAGGCAGGAGAGTGGCAGCCACCGTCCTCCAGCAGTCTGCCAGCTTCGCACACAAGCCGGCTTCTTTGCGGCTTCGTTCTTCGCCTCTTGCAAGCTACCGCGATCTCTGGCTGCCGGAGGCGGAGAAGCGGCTACTTCGCGCACAGAAGACTGGAACGGCAGCGGTGCCTTCCGGAGCGCCGCTTCTGCCGAAAGACGCCGGCAACCGGCGCTTCCCTTCGGCCAGCTCCGGAGCACCGTCTTCTGCTTCTCTAGTCGTCTACATCTTAGCGAAAAACTTTTCCGCTGCATTTCGCAAGGAGAAAGCCTACCAGCACTGCTCACCTTCCCCGATCTTGCCAAGAAATGGGATTTGCTGCTCATGTCAAGGACACTGCACTTTCCTGGCCAAGTTGCAAACTGCTGGCAGATGGCCGCGCTCTCTGCCCTCTCCTGCCCAGCTCTGGGTAGTAGCGGGCACATTCCAGCCCGGCGAAGGCAAAAAACCTCGAGAGCTTTCACGCAGCATTAGGAGAGCTGAGATGCTGAAAAGCAGCAAAGCTGAACAGCCGGGCTCAGCTTCAATACGGTGCAATTGCCTGAATGGGAAAAACGAAGCAGCAGAACAGCGGGCTTCTGTGCGCACTGAAGGCAATGGCAAGCATGCAGCTGCTGCTCCTTGCCAAGCACAGTCAGCTGCCTATGTTCTTCTTTCTTGACAAACTCACTGCTGCCCTTCTTTTCAGCAGTTGCCATCGTGTTCCCTGCATCTGGGAGCCTCAGGGGACGAGCAGGATTTTCCCAGGAGGGATGCGTCAGGACTACGTAAAAACCCAGGCAAGTTGTCCTGGAACGCCTTCCATCCGCTTGCCAAGAGTGAATTCAGCAGGCAGGAGAGTGGCAGCCACCGTCCTCCAGCAGTCTGCCAGCTTCGCACACAAGCCGGCTTCTTTGCGGCTTCGTTCTTCGCCTCTTGCAAGCTACCGCGATCTCTGGCTGCCGGAGGCGGAGAAGCGGCTACTTCGCGCACAGAAGACTGGAACGGCAGCGGTGCCTTCCGGAGCGCCGCTTCTGCCGAAAGACGCCGGCAACCGGCGCTTCCCTTCGGCCAGCTCCGGAGCACCGTCTTCTGCTTCTCTAGTCGTCTACATCTTAGCGAAAAACTTTTCCGCTGCATTTCGCAAGGAGAAAGCCTACCAGCACTGCTCACCTTCCCCGATCTTGCCAAGAAATGGGATTTGCTGCTCATGTCAAGGACACTGCACTTTCCTGGCCAAGTTGCAAACTGCTGGCAGATGGCCGCGCTCTCTGCCCTCTCCTGCCCAGCTCTGGGTAGTAGCGGGCACATTCCAGCCCGGCGAAGGCAAAAAACCTCGAGAGCTTTCACGCAGCATTAGGAGAGCTGAGATGCTGAAAAGCAGCAAAGCTGAACAGCCGGGCTCAGCTTCAATACGGTGCAATTGCCTGAATGGGAAAAACGAAGCAGCAGAACAGCGGGCTTCTGTGCGCACTGAAGGCAATGGCAAGCATGCAGCTGCTGCTCCTTGCCAAGCACAGTCAGCTGCCTATGTTCTTCTTTCTTGACAAACTCACTGCTGCCCTTCTTTTCAGCAGTTGCCATCGTGTTCCCTGCATCTGGGAGCCTCAGGGGACGAGCAGGATTTTCCCAGGAGGGATGCGTCAGGACTACGTAAAAACCCAGGCAAGTTGTCCTGGAACGCCTTCCATCCGCTTGCCAAGAGTGAATTCAGCAGGCAGGAGAGTGGCAGCCACCGTCCTCCAGCAGTCTGCCAGCTTCGCACACAAGCCGGCTTCTTTGCGGCTTCGTTCTTCGCCTCTTGCAAGCTACCGCGATCTCTGGCTGCCGGAGGCGGAGAAGCGGCTACTTCGCGCACAGAAGACTGGAACGGCAGCGGTGCCTTCCGGAGCGCCGCTTCTGCCGAAAGACGCCGGCAACCGGCGCTTCCCTTCGGCCAGCTCCGGAGCACCGTCTTCTGCTTCTCTAGTCGTCTACATCTTAGCGAAAAACTTTTCCGCTGCATTTCGCAAGGAGAAAGCCTACCAGCACTGCTCACCTTCCCCGATCTTGCCAAGAAATGGGATTTGCTGCTCATGTCAAGGACACTGCACTTTCCTGGCCAAGTTGCAAACTGCTGGCAGATGGCCGCGCTCTCTGCCCTCTCCTGCCCAGCTCTGGGTAGTAGCGGGCACATTCCAGCCCGGCGAAGGCAAAAAACCTCGAGAGCTTTCACGCAGCATTAGGAGAGCTGAGATGCTGAAAAGCAGCAAAGCTGAACAGCCGGGCTCAGCTTCAATACGGTGCAATTGCCTGAATGGGAAAAACGAAGCAGCAGAACAGCGGGCTTCTGTGCGCACTGAAGGCAATGGCAAGCATGCAGCTGCTGCTCCTTGCCAAGCACAGTCAGCTGCCTATGTTCTTCTTTCTTGACAAACTCACTGCTGCCCTTCTTTTCAGCAGTTGCCATCGTGTTCCCTGCATCTGGGAGCCTCAGGGGACGAGCAGGATTTTCCCAGGAGGGATGCGTCAGGACTACGTAAAAACCCAGGCAAGTTGTCCTGGAACGCCTTCCATCCGCTTGCCAAGAGTGAATTCAGCAGGCAGGAGAGTGGCAGCCACCGTCCTCCAGCAGTCTGCCAGCTTCGCACACAAGCCGGCTTCTTTGCGGCTTCGTTCTTCGCCTCTTGCAAGCTACCGCGATCTCTGGCTGCCGGAGGCGGAGAAGCGGCTACTTCGCGCACAGAAGACTGGAACGGCAGCGGTGCCTTCCGGAGCGCCGCTTCTGCCGAAAGACGCCGGCAACCGGCGCTTCCCTTCGGCCAGCTCCGGAGCACCGTCTTCTGCTTCTCTAGTCGTCTACATCTTAGCGAAAAACTTTTCCGCTGCATTTCGCAAGGAGAAAGCCTACCAGCACTGCTCACCTTCCCCGATCTTGCCAAGAAATGGGATTTGCTGCTCATGTCAAGGACACTGCACTTTCCTGGCCAAGTTGCAAACTGCTGGCAGATGGCCGCGCTCTCTGCCCTCTCCTGCCCAGCTCTGGGTAGTAGCGGGCACATTCCAGCCCGGCGAAGGCAAAAAACCTCGAGAGCTTTCACGCAGCATTAGGAGAGCTGAGATGCTGAAAAGCAGCAAAGCTGAACAGCCGGGCTCAGCTTCAATACGGTGCAATTGCCTGAATGGGAAAAACGAAGCAGCAGAACAGCGGGCTTCTGTGCGCACTGAAGGCAATGGCAAGCATGCAGCTGCTGCTCCTTGCCAAGCACAGTCAGCTGCCTATGTTCTTCTTTCTTGACAAACTCACTGCTGCCCTTCTTTTCAGCAGTTGCCATCGTGTTCCCTGCATCTGGGAGCCTCAGGGGACGAGCAGGATTTTCCCAGGAGGGATGCGTCAGGACTACGTAAAAACCCAGGCAAGTTGTCCTGGAACGCCTTCCATCCGCTTGCCAAGAGTGAATTCAGCAGGCAGGAGAGTGGCAGCCACCGTCCTCCAGCAGTCTGCCAGCTTCGCACACAAGCCGGCTTCTTTGCGGCTTCGTTCTTCGCCTCTTGCAAGCTACCGCGATCTCTGGCTGCCGGAGGCGGAGAAGCGGCTACTTCGCGCACAGAAGACTGGAACGGCAGCGGTGCCTTCCGGAGCGCCGCTTCTGCCGAAAGACGCCGGCAACCGGCGCTTCCCTTCGGCCAGCTCCGGAGCACCGTCTTCTGCTTCTCTAGTCGTCTACATCTTAGCGAAAAACTTTTCCGCTGCATTTCGCAAGGAGAAAGCCTACCAGCACTGCTCACCTTCCCCGATCTTGCCAAGAAATGGGATTTGCTGCTCATGTCAAGGACACTGCACTTTCCTGGCCAAGTTGCAAACTGCTGGCAGATGGCCGCGCTCTCTGCCCTCTCCTGCCCAGCTCTGGGTAGTAGCGGGCACATTCCAGCCCGGCGAAGGCAAAAAACCTCGAGAGCTTTCACGCAGCATTAGGAGAGCTGAGATGCTGAAAAGCAGCAAAGCTGAACAGCCGGGCTCAGCTTCAATACGGTGCAATTGCCTGAATGGGAAAAACGAAGCAGCAGAACAGCGGGCTTCTGTGCGCACTGAAGGCAATGGCAAGCATGCAGCTGCTGCTCCTTGCCAAGCACAGTCAGCTGCCTATGTTCTTCTTTCTTGACAAACTCACTGCTGCCCTTCTTTTCAGCAGTTGCCATCGTGTTCCCTGCATCTGGGAGCCTCAGGGGACGAGCAGGATTTTCCCAGGAGGGATGCGTCAGGACTACGTAAAAACCCAGGCAAGTTGTCCTGGAACGCCTTCCATCCGCTTGCCAAGAGTGAATTCAGCAGGCAGGAGAGTGGCAGCCACCGTCCTCCAGCAGTCTGCCAGCTTCGCACACAAGCCGGCTTCTTTGCGGCTTCGTTCTTCGCCTCTTGCAAGCTACCGCGATCTCTGGCTGCCGGAGGCGGAGAAGCGGCTACTTCGCGCACAGAAGACTGGAACGGCAGCGGTGCCTTCCGGAGCGCCGCTTCTGCCGAAAGACGCCGGCAACCGGCGCTTCCCTTCGGCCAGCTCCGGAGCACCGTCTTCTGCTTCTCTAGTCGTCTACATCTTAGCGAAAAACTTTTCCGCTGCATTTCGCAAGGAGAAAGCCTACCAGCACTGCTCACCTTCCCCGATCTTGCCAAGAAATGGGATTTGCTGCTCATGTCAAGGACACTGCACTTTCCTGGCCAAGTTGCAAACTGCTGGCAGATGGCCGCGCTCTCTGCCCTCTCCTGCCCAGCTCTGGGTAGTAGCGGGCACATTCCAGCCCGGCGAAGGCAAAAAACCTCGAGAGCTTTCACGCAGCATTAGGAGAGCTGAGATGCTGAAAAGCAGCAAAGCTGAACAGCCGGGCTCAGCTTCAATACGGTGCAATTGCCTGAATGGGAAAAACGAAGCAGCAGAACAGCGGGCTTCTGTGCGCACTGAAGGCAATGGCAAGCATGCAGCTGCTGCTCCTTGCCAAGCACAGTCAGCTGCCTATGTTCTTCTTTCTTGACAAACTCACTGCTGCCCTTCTTTTCAGCAGTTGCCATCGTGTTCCCTGCATCTGGGAGCCTCAGGGGACGAGCAGGATTTTCCCAGGAGGGATGCGTCAGGACTACGTAAAAACCCAGGCAAGTTGTCCTGGAACGCCTTCCATCCGCTTGCCAAGAGTGAATTCAGCAGGCAGGAGAGTGGCAGCCACCGTCCTCCAGCAGTCTGCCAGCTTCGCACACAAGCCGGCTTCTTTGCGGCTTCGTTCTTCGCCTCTTGCAAGCTACCGCGATCTCTGGCTGCCGGAGGCGGAGAAGCGGCTACTTCGCGCACAGAAGACTGGAACGGCAGCGGTGCCTTCCGGAGCGCCGCTTCTGCCGAAAGACGCCGGCAACCGGCGCTTCCCTTCGGCCAGCTCCGGAGCACCGTCTTCTGCTTCTCTAGTCGTCTACATCTTAGCGAAAAACTTTTCCGCTGCATTTCGCAAGGAGAAAGCCTACCAGCACTGCTCACCTTCCCCGATCTTGCCAAGAAATGGGATTTGCTGCTCATGTCAAGGACACTGCACTTTCCTGGCCAAGTTGCAAACTGCTGGCAGATGGCCGCGCTCTCTGCCCTCTCCTGCCCAGCTCTGGGTAGTAGCGGGCACATTCCAGCCCGGCGAAGGCAAAAAACCTCGAGAGCTTTCACGCAGCATTAGGAGAGCTGAGATGCTGAAAAGCAGCAAAGCTGAACAGCCGGGCTCAGCTTCAATACGGTGCAATTGCCTGAATGGGAAAAACGAAGCAGCAGAACAGCGGGCTTCTGTGCGCACTGAAGGCAATGGCAAGCATGCAGCTGCTGCTCCTTGCCAAGCACAGTCAGCTGCCTATGTTCTTCTTTCTTGACAAACTCACTGCTGCCCTTCTTTTCAGCAGTTGCCATCGTGTTCCCTGCATCTGGGAGCCTCAGGGGACGAGCAGGATTTTCCCAGGAGGGATGCGTCAGGACTACGTAAAAACCCAGGCAAGTTGTCCTGGAACGCCTTCCATCCGCTTGCCAAGAGTGAATTCAGCAGGCAGGAGAGTGGCAGCCACCGTCCTCCAGCAGTCTGCCAGCTTCGCACACAAGCCGGCTTCTTTGCGGCTTCGTTCTTCGCCTCTTGCAAGCTACCGCGATCTCTGGCTGCCGGAGGCGGAGAAGCGGCTACTTCGCGCACAGAAGACTGGAACGGCAGCGGTGCCTTCCGGAGCGCCGCTTCTGCCGAAAGACGCCGGCAACCGGCGCTTCCCTTCGGCCAGCTCCGGAGCACCGTCTTCTGCTTCTCTAGTCGTCTACATCTTAGCGAAAAACTTTTCCGCTGCATTTCGCAAGGAGAAAGCCTACCAGCACTGCTCACCTTCCCCGATCTTGCCAAGAAATGGGATTTGCTGCTCATGTCAAGGACACTGCACTTTCCTGGCCAAGTTGCAAACTGCTGGCAGATGGCCGCGCTCTCTGCCCTCTCCTGCCCAGCTCTGGGTAGTAGCGGGCACATTCCAGCCCGGCGAAGGCAAAAAACCTCGAGAGCTTTCACGCAGCATTAGGAGAGCTGAGATGCTGAAAAGCAGCAAAGCTGAACAGCCGGGCTCAGCTTCAATACGGTGCAATTGCCTGAATGGGAAAAACGAAGCAGCAGAACAGCGGGCTTCTGTGCGCACTGAAGGCAATGGCAAGCATGCAGCTGCTGCTCCTTGCCAAGCACAGTCAGCTGCCTATGTTCTTCTTTCTTGACAAACTCACTGCTGCCCTTCTTTTCAGCAGTTGCCATCGTGTTCCCTGCATCTGGGAGCCTCAGGGGACGAGCAGGATTTTCCCAGGAGGGATGCGTCAGGACTACGTAAAAACCCAGGCAAGTTGTCCTGGAACGCCTTCCATCCGCTTGCCAAGAGTGAATTCAGCAGGCAGGAGAGTGGCAGCCACCGTCCTCCAGCAGTCTGCCAGCTTCGCACACAAGCCGGCTTCTTTGCGGCTTCGTTCTTCGCCTCTTGCAAGCTACCGCGATCTCTGGCTGCCGGAGGCGGAGAAGCGGCTACTTCGCGCACAGAAGACTGGAACGGCAGCGGTGCCTTCCGGAGCGCCGCTTCTGCCGAAAGACGCCGGCAACCGGCGCTTCCCTTCGGCCAGCTCCGGAGCACCGTCTTCTGCTTCTCTAGTCGTCTACATCTTAGCGAAAAACTTTTCCGCTGCATTTCGCAAGGAGAAAGCCTACCAGCACTGCTCACCTTCCCCGATCTTGCCAAGAAATGGGATTTGCTGCTCATGTCAAGGACACTGCACTTTCCTGGCCAAGTTGCAAACTGCTGGCAGATGGCCGCGCTCTCTGCCCTCTCCTGCCCAGCTCTGGGTAGTAGCGGGCACATTCCAGCCCGGCGAAGGCAAAAAACCTCGAGAGCTTTCACGCAGCATTAGGAGAGCTGAGATGCTGAAAAGCAGCAAAGCTGAACAGCCGGGCTCAGCTTCAATACGGTGCAATTGCCTGAATGGGAAAAACGAAGCAGCAGAACAGCGGGCTTCTGTGCGCACTGAAGGCAATGGCAAGCATGCAGCTGCTGCTCCTTGCCAAGCACAGTCAGCTGCCTATGTTCTTCTTTCTTGACAAACTCACTGCTGCCCTTCTTTTCAGCAGTTGCCATCGTGTTCCCTGCATCTGGGAGCCTCAGGGGACGAGCAGGATTTTCCCAGGAGGGATGCGTCAGGACTACGTAAAAACCCAGGCAAGTTGTCCTGGAACGCCTTCCATCCGCTTGCCAAGAGTGAATTCAGCAGGCAGGAGAGTGGCAGCCACCGTCCTCCAGCAGTCTGCCAGCTTCGCACACAAGCCGGCTTCTTTGCGGCTTCGTTCTTCGCCTCTTGCAAGCTACCGCGATCTCTGGCTGCCGGAGGCGGAGAAGCGGCTACTTCGCGCACAGAAGACTGGAACGGCAGCGGTGCCTTCCGGAGCGCCGCTTCTGCCGAAAGACGCCGGCAACCGGCGCTTCCCTTCGGCCAGCTCCGGAGCACCGTCTTCTGCTTCTCTAGTCGTCTACATCTTAGCGAAAAACTTTTCCGCTGCATTTCGCAAGGAGAAAGCCTACCAGCACTGCTCACCTTCCCCGATCTTGCCAAGAAATGGGATTTGCTGCTCATGTCAAGGACACTGCACTTTCCTGGCCAAGTTGCAAACTGCTGGCAGATGGCCGCGCTCTCTGCCCTCTCCTGCCCAGCTCTGGGTAGTAGCGGGCACATTCCAGCCCGGCGAAGGCAAAAAACCTCGAGAGCTTTCACGCAGCATTAGGAGAGCTGAGATGCTGAAAAGCAGCAAAGCTGAACAGCCGGGCTCAGCTTCAATACGGTGCAATTGCCTGAATGGGAAAAACGAAGCAGCAGAACAGCGGGCTTCTGTGCGCACTGAAGGCAATGGCAAGCATGCAGCTGCTGCTCCTTGCCAAGCACAGTCAGCTGCCTATGTTCTTCTTTCTTGACAAACTCACTGCTGCCCTTCTTTTCAGCAGTTGCCATCGTGTTCCCTGCATCTGGGAGCCTCAGGGGACGAGCAGGATTTTCCCAGGAGGGATGCGTCAGGACTACGTAAAAACCCAGGCAAGTTGTCCTGGAACGCCTTCCATCCGCTTGCCAAGAGTGAATTCAGCAGGCAGGAGAGTGGCAGCCACCGTCCTCCAGCAGTCTGCCAGCTTCGCACACAAGCCGGCTTCTTTGCGGCTTCGTTCTTCGCCTCTTGCAAGCTACCGCGATCTCTGGCTGCCGGAGGCGGAGAAGCGGCTACTTCGCGCACAGAAGACTGGAACGGCAGCGGTGCCTTCCGGAGCGCCGCTTCTGCCGAAAGACGCCGGCAACCGGCGCTTCCCTTCGGCCAGCTCCGGAGCACCGTCTTCTGCTTCTCTAGTCGTCTACATCTTAGCGAAAAACTTTTCCGCTGCATTTCGCAAGGAGAAAGCCTACCAGCACTGCTCACCTTCCCCGATCTTGCCAAGAAATGGGATTTGCTGCTCATGTCAAGGACACTGCACTTTCCTGGCCAAGTTGCAAACTGCTGGCAGATGGCCGCGCTCTCTGCCCTCTCCTGCCCAGCTCTGGGTAGTAGCGGGCACATTCCAGCCCGGCGAAGGCAAAAAACCTCGAGAGCTTTCACGCAGCATTAGGAGAGCTGAGATGCTGAAAAGCAGCAAAGCTGAACAGCCGGGCTCAGCTTCAATACGGTGCAATTGCCTGAATGGGAAAAACGAAGCAGCAGAACAGCGGGCTTCTGTGCGCACTGAAGGCAATGGCAAGCATGCAGCTGCTGCTCCTTGCCAAGCACAGTCAGCTGCCTATGTTCTTCTTTCTTGACAAACTCACTGCTGCCCTTCTTTTCAGCAGTTGCCATCGTGTTCCCTGCATCTGGGAGCCTCAGGGGACGAGCAGGATTTTCCCAGGAGGGATGCGTCAGGACTACGTAAAAACCCAGGCAAGTTGTCCTGGAACGCCTTCCATCCGCTTGCCAAGAGTGAATTCAGCAGGCAGGAGAGTGGCAGCCACCGTCCTCCAGCAGTCTGCCAGCTTCGCACACAAGCCGGCTTCTTTGCGGCTTCGTTCTTCGCCTCTTGCAAGCTACCGCGATCTCTGGCTGCCGGAGGCGGAGAAGCGGCTACTTCGCGCACAGAAGACTGGAACGGCAGCGGTGCCTTCCGGAGCGCCGCTTCTGCCGAAAGACGCCGGCAACCGGCGCTTCCCTTCGGCCAGCTCCGGAGCACCGTCTTCTGCTTCTCTAGTCGTCTACATCTTAGCGAAAAACTTTTCCGCTGCATTTCGCAAGGAGAAAGCCTACCAGCACTGCTCACCTTCCCCGATCTTGCCAAGAAATGGGATTTGCTGCTCATGTCAAGGACACTGCACTTTCCTGGCCAAGTTGCAAACTGCTGGCAGATGGCCGCGCTCTCTGCCCTCTCCTGCCCAGCTCTGGGTAGTAGCGGGCACATTCCAGCCCGGCGAAGGCAAAAAACCTCGAGAGCTTTCACGCAGCATTAGGAGAGCTGAGATGCTGAAAAGCAGCAAAGCTGAACAGCCGGGCTCAGCTTCAATACGGTGCAATTGCCTGAATGGGAAAAACGAAGCAGCAGAACAGCGGGCTTCTGTGCGCACTGAAGGCAATGGCAAGCATGCAGCTGCTGCTCCTTGCCAAGCACAGTCAGCTGCCTATGTTCTTCTTTCTTGACAAACTCACTGCTGCCCTTCTTTTCAGCAGTTGCCATCGTGTTCCCTGCATCTGGGAGCCTCAGGGGACGAGCAGGATTTTCCCAGGAGGGATGCGTCAGGACTACGTAAAAACCCAGGCAAGTTGTCCTGGAACGCCTTCCATCCGCTTGCCAAGAGTGAATTCAGCAGGCAGGAGAGTGGCAGCCACCGTCCTCCAGCAGTCTGCCAGCTTCGCACACAAGCCGGCTTCTTTGCGGCTTCGTTCTTCGCCTCTTGCAAGCTACCGCGATCTCTGGCTGCCGGAGGCGGAGAAGCGGCTACTTCGCGCACAGAAGACTGGAACGGCAGCGGTGCCTTCCGGAGCGCCGCTTCTGCCGAAAGACGCCGGCAACCGGCGCTTCCCTTCGGCCAGCTCCGGAGCACCGTCTTCTGCTTCTCTAGTCGTCTACATCTTAGCGAAAAACTTTTCCGCTGCATTTCGCAAGGAGAAAGCCTACCAGCACTGCTCACCTTCCCCGATCTTGCCAAGAAATGGGATTTGCTGCTCATGTCAAGGACACTGCACTTTCCTGGCCAAGTTGCAAACTGCTGGCAGATGGCCGCGCTCTCTGCCCTCTCCTGCCCAGCTCTGGGTAGTAGCGGGCACATTCCAGCCCGGCGAAGGCAAAAAACCTCGAGAGCTTTCACGCAGCATTAGGAGAGCTGAGATGCTGAAAAGCAGCAAAGCTGAACAGCCGGGCTCAGCTTCAATACGGTGCAATTGCCTGAATGGGAAAAACGAAGCAGCAGAACAGCGGGCTTCTGTGCGCACTGAAGGCAATGGCAAGCATGCAGCTGCTGCTCCTTGCCAAGCACAGTCAGCTGCCTATGTTCTTCTTTCTTGACAAACTCACTGCTGCCCTTCTTTTCAGCAGTTGCCATCGTGTTCCCTGCATCTGGGAGCCTCAGGGGACGAGCAGGATTTTCCCAGGAGGGATGCGTCAGGACTACGTAAAAACCCAGGCAAGTTGTCCTGGAACGCCTTCCATCCGCTTGCCAAGAGTGAATTCAGCAGGCAGGAGAGTGGCAGCCACCGTCCTCCAGCAGTCTGCCAGCTTCGCACACAAGCCGGCTTCTTTGCGGCTTCGTTCTTCGCCTCTTGCAAGCTACCGCGATCTCTGGCTGCCGGAGGCGGAGAAGCGGCTACTTCGCGCACAGAAGACTGGAACGGCAGCGGTGCCTTCCGGAGCGCCGCTTCTGCCGAAAGACGCCGGCAACCGGCGCTTCCCTTCGGCCAGCTCCGGAGCACCGTCTTCTGCTTCTCTAGTCGTCTACATCTTAGCGAAAAACTTTTCCGCTGCATTTCGCAAGGAGAAAGCCTACCAGCACTGCTCACCTTCCCCGATCTTGCCAAGAAATGGGATTTGCTGCTCATGTCAAGGACACTGCACTTTCCTGGCCAAGTTGCAAACTGCTGGCAGATGGCCGCGCTCTCTGCCCTCTCCTGCCCAGCTCTGGGTAGTAGCGGGCACATTCCAGCCCGGCGAAGGCAAAAAACCTCGAGAGCTTTCACGCAGCATTAGGAGAGCTGAGATGCTGAAAAGCAGCAAAGCTGAACAGCCGGGCTCAGCTTCAATACGGTGCAATTGCCTGAATGGGAAAAACGAAGCAGCAGAACAGCGGGCTTCTGTGCGCACTGAAGGCAATGGCAAGCATGCAGCTGCTGCTCCTTGCCAAGCACAGTCAGCTGCCTATGTTCTTCTTTCTTGACAAACTCACTGCTGCCCTTCTTTTCAGCAGTTGCCATCGTGTTCCCTGCATCTGGGAGCCTCAGGGGACGAGCAGGATTTTCCCAGGAGGGATGCGTCAGGACTACGTAAAAACCCAGGCAAGTTGTCCTGGAACGCCTTCCATCCGCTTGCCAAGAGTGAATTCAGCAGGCAGGAGAGTGGCAGCCACCGTCCTCCAGCAGTCTGCCAGCTTCGCACACAAGCCGGCTTCTTTGCGGCTTCGTTCTTCGCCTCTTGCAAGCTACCGCGATCTCTGGCTGCCGGAGGCGGAGAAGCGGCTACTTCGCGCACAGAAGACTGGAACGGCAGCGGTGCCTTCCGGAGCGCCGCTTCTGCCGAAAGACGCCGGCAACCGGCGCTTCCCTTCGGCCAGCTCCGGAGCACCGTCTTCTGCTTCTCTAGTCGTCTACATCTTAGCGAAAAACTTTTCCGCTGCATTTCGCAAGGAGAAAGCCTACCAGCACTGCTCACCTTCCCCGATCTTGCCAAGAAATGGGATTTGCTGCTCATGTCAAGGACACTGCACTTTCCTGGCCAAGTTGCAAACTGCTGGCAGATGGCCGCGCTCTCTGCCCTCTCCTGCCCAGCTCTGGGTAGTAGCGGGCACATTCCAGCCCGGCGAAGGCAAAAAACCTCGAGAGCTTTCACGCAGCATTAGGAGAGCTGAGATGCTGAAAAGCAGCAAAGCTGAACAGCCGGGCTCAGCTTCAATACGGTGCAATTGCCTGAATGGGAAAAACGAAGCAGCAGAACAGCGGGCTTCTGTGCGCACTGAAGGCAATGGCAAGCATGCAGCTGCTGCTCCTTGCCAAGCACAGTCAGCTGCCTATGTTCTTCTTTCTTGACAAACTCACTGCTGCCCTTCTTTTCAGCAGTTGCCATCGTGTTCCCTGCATCTGGGAGCCTCAGGGGACGAGCAGGATTTTCCCAGGAGGGATGCGTCAGGACTACGTAAAAACCCAGGCAAGTTGTCCTGGAACGCCTTCCATCCGCTTGCCAAGAGTGAATTCAGCAGGCAGGAGAGTGGCAGCCACC
The DNA here is from genome assembly GCF_026979565.1 of Vidua chalybeata. Classification (NCBI taxonomy): domain Eukaryota; kingdom Metazoa; phylum Chordata; class Aves; order Passeriformes; family Viduidae; genus Vidua; species Vidua chalybeata. The sequence goes on along the minus strand of NC_071531.1, from coordinate 60,611,023 downwards.
GTCCTCCAGCAGTCTGCCAGCTTCGCACACAAGCCGGCTTCTTTGCGGCTTCGTTCTTCGCCTCTTGCAAGCTACCGCGATCTCTGGCTGCCGGAGGCGGAGAAGCGGCTACTTCGCGCACAGAAGACTGGAACGGCAGCGGTGCCTTCCGGAGCGCCGCTTCTGCCGAAAGACGCCGGCAACCGGCGCTTCCCTTCGGCCAGCTCCGGAGCACCGTCTTCTGCTTCTCTAGTCGTCTACATCTTAGCGAAAAACTTTTCCGCTGCATTTCGCAAGGAGAAAGCCTACCAGCACTGCTCACCTTCCCCGATCTTGCCAAGAAATGGGATTTGCTGCTCATGTCAAGGACACTGCACTTTCCTGGCCAAGTTGCAAACTGCTGGCAGATGGCCGCGCTCTCTGCCCTCTCCTGCCCAGCTCTGGGTAGTAGCGGGCACATTCCAGCCCGGCGAAGGCAAAAAACCTCGAGAGCTTTCACGCAGCATTAGGAGAGCTGAGATGCTGAAAAGCAGCAAAGCTGAACAGCCGGGCTCAGCTTCAATACGGTGCAATTGCCTGAATGGGAAAAACGAAGCAGCAGAACAGCGGGCTTCTGTGCGCACTGAAGGCAATGGCAAGCATGCAGCTGCTGCTCCTTGCCAAGCACAGTCAGCTGCCTATGTTCTTCTTTCTTGACAAACTCACTGCTGCCCTTCTTTTCAGCAGTTGCCATCGTGTTCCCTGCATCTGGGAGCCTCAGGGGACGAGCAGGATTTTCCCAGGAGGGATGCGTCAGGACTACGTAAAAACCCAGGCAAGTTGTCCTGGAACGCCTTCCATCCGCTTGCCAAGAGTGAATTCAGCAGGCAGGAGAGTGGCAGCCACCGTCCTCCAGCAGTCTGCCAGCTTCGCACACAAGCCGGCTTCTTTGCGGCTTCGTTCTTCGCCTCTTGCAAGCTACCGCGATCTCTGGCTGCCGGAGGCGGAGAAGCGGCTACTTCGCGCACAGAAGACTGGAACGGCAGCGGTGCCTTCCGGAGCGCCGCTTCTGCCGAAAGACGCCGGCAACCGGCGCTTCCCTTCGGCCAGCTCCGGAGCACCGTCTTCTGCTTCTCTAGTCGTCTACATCTTAGCGAAAAACTTTTCCGCTGCATTTCGCAAGGAGAAAGCCTACCAGCACTGCTCACCTTCCCCGATCTTGCCAAGAAATGGGATTTGCTGCTCATGTCAAGGACACTGCACTTTCCTGGCCAAGTTGCAAACTGCTGGCAGATGGCCGCGCTCTCTGCCCTCTCCTGCCCAGCTCTGGGTAGTAGCGGGCACATTCCAGCCCGGCGAAGGCAAAAAACCTCGAGAGCTTTCACGCAGCATTAGGAGAGCTGAGATGCTGAAAAGCAGCAAAGCTGAACAGCCGGGCTCAGCTTCAATACGGTGCAATTGCCTGAATGGGAAAAACGAAGCAGCAGAACAGCGGGCTTCTGTGCGCACTGAAGGCAATGGCAAGCATGCAGCTGCTGCTCCTTGCCAAGCACAGTCAGCTGCCTATGTTCTTCTTTCTTGACAAACTCACTGCTGCCCTTCTTTTCAGCAGTTGCCATCGTGTTCCCTGCATCTGGGAGCCTCAGGGGACGAGCAGGATTTTCCCAGGAGGGATGCGTCAGGACTACGTAAAAACCCAGGCAAGTTGTCCTGGAACGCCTTCCATCCGCTTGCCAAGAGTGAATTCAGCAGGCAGGAGAGTGGCAGCCACCGTCCTCCAGCAGTCTGCCAGCTTCGCACACAAGCCGGCTTCTTTGCGGCTTCGTTCTTCGCCTCTTGCAAGCTACCGCGATCTCTGGCTGCCGGAGGCGGAGAAGCGGCTACTTCGCGCACAGAAGACTGGAACGGCAGCGGTGCCTTCCGGAGCGCCGCTTCTGCCGAAAGACGCCGGCAACCGGCGCTTCCCTTCGGCCAGCTCCGGAGCACCGTCTTCTGCTTCTCTAGTCGTCTACATCTTAGCGAAAAACTTTTCCGCTGCATTTCGCAAGGAGAAAGCCTACCAGCACTGCTCACCTTCCCCGATCTTGCCAAGAAATGGGATTTGCTGCTCATGTCAAGGACACTGCACTTTCCTGGCCAAGTTGCAAACTGCTGGCAGATGGCCGCGCTCTCTGCCCTCTCCTGCCCAGCTCTGGGTAGTAGCGGGCACATTCCAGCCCGGCGAAGGCAAAAAACCTCGAGAGCTTTCACGCAGCATTAGGAGAGCTGAGATGCTGAAAAGCAGCAAAGCTGAACAGCCGGGCTCAGCTTCAATACGGTGCAATTGCCTGAATGGGAAAAACGAAGCAGCAGAACAGCGGGCTTCTGTGCGCACTGAAGGCAATGGCAAGCATGCAGCTGCTGCTCCTTGCCAAGCACAGTCAGCTGCCTATGTTCTTCTTTCTTGACAAACTCACTGCTGCCCTTCTTTTCAGCAGTTGCCATCGTGTTCCCTGCATCTGGGAGCCTCAGGGGACGAGCAGGATTTTCCCAGGAGGGATGCGTCAGGACTACGTAAAAACCCAGGCAAGTTGTCCTGGAACGCCTTCCATCCGCTTGCCAAGAGTGAATTCAGCAGGCAGGAGAGTGGCAGCCACCGTCCTCCAGCAGTCTGCCAGCTTCGCACACAAGCCGGCTTCTTTGCGGCTTCGTTCTTCGCCTCTTGCAAGCTACCGCGATCTCTGGCTGCCGGAGGCGGAGAAGCGGCTACTTCGCGCACAGAAGACTGGAACGGCAGCGGTGCCTTCCGGAGCGCCGCTTCTGCCGAAAGACGCCGGCAACCGGCGCTTCCCTTCGGCCAGCTCCGGAGCACCGTCTTCTGCTTCTCTAGTCGTCTACATCTTAGCGAAAAACTTTTCCGCTGCATTTCGCAAGGAGAAAGCCTACCAGCACTGCTCACCTTCCCCGATCTTGCCAAGAAATGGGATTTGCTGCTCATGTCAAGGACACTGCACTTTCCTGGCCAAGTTGCAAACTGCTGGCAGATGGCCGCGCTCTCTGCCCTCTCCTGCCCAGCTCTGGGTAGTAGCGGGCACATTCCAGCCCGGCGAAGGCAAAAAACCTCGAGAGCTTTCACGCAGCATTAGGAGAGCTGAGATGCTGAAAAGCAGCAAAGCTGAACAGCCGGGCTCAGCTTCAATACGGTGCAATTGCCTGAATGGGAAAAACGAAGCAGCAGAACAGCGGGCTTCTGTGCGCACTGAAGGCAATGGCAAGCATGCAGCTGCTGCTCCTTGCCAAGCACAGTCAGCTGCCTATGTTCTTCTTTCTTGACAAACTCACTGCTGCCCTTCTTTTCAGCAGTTGCCATCGTGTTCCCTGCATCTGGGAGCCTCAGGGGACGAGCAGGATTTTCCCAGGAGGGATGCGTCAGGACTACGTAAAAACCCAGGCAAGTTGTCCTGGAACGCCTTCCATCCGCTTGCCAAGAGTGAATTCAGCAGGCAGGAGAGTGGCAGCCACCGTCCTCCAGCAGTCTGCCAGCTTCGCACACAAGCCGGCTTCTTTGCGGCTTCGTTCTTCGCCTCTTGCAAGCTACCGCGATCTCTGGCTGCCGGAGGCGGAGAAGCGGCTACTTCGCGCACAGAAGACTGGAACGGCAGCGGTGCCTTCCGGAGCGCCGCTTCTGCCGAAAGACGCCGGCAACCGGCGCTTCCCTTCGGCCAGCTCCGGAGCACCGTCTTCTGCTTCTCTAGTCGTCTACATCTTAGCGAAAAACTTTTCCGCTGCATTTCGCAAGGAGAAAGCCTACCAGCACTGCTCACCTTCCCCGATCTTGCCAAGAAATGGGATTTGCTGCTCATGTCAAGGACACTGCACTTTCCTGGCCAAGTTGCAAACTGCTGGCAGATGGCCGCGCTCTCTGCCCTCTCCTGCCCAGCTCTGGGTAGTAGCGGGCACATTCCAGCCCGGCGAAGGCAAAAAACCTCGAGAGCTTTCACGCAGCATTAGGAGAGCTGAGATGCTGAAAAGCAGCAAAGCTGAACAGCCGGGCTCAGCTTCAATACGGTGCAATTGCCTGAATGGGAAAAACGAAGCAGCAGAACAGCGGGCTTCTGTGCGCACTGAAGGCAATGGCAAGCATGCAGCTGCTGCTCCTTGCCAAGCACAGTCAGCTGCCTATGTTCTTCTTTCTTGACAAACTCACTGCTGCCCTTCTTTTCAGCAGTTGCCATCGTGTTCCCTGCATCTGGGAGCCTCAGGGGACGAGCAGGATTTTCCCAGGAGGGATGCGTCAGGACTACGTAAAAACCCAGGCAAGTTGTCCTGGAACGCCTTCCATCCGCTTGCCAAGAGTGAATTCAGCAGGCAGGAGAGTGGCAGCCACCGTCCTCCAGCAGTCTGCCAGCTTCGCACACAAGCCGGCTTCTTTGCGGCTTCGTTCTTCGCCTCTTGCAAGCTACCGCGATCTCTGGCTGCCGGAGGCGGAGAAGCGGCTACTTCGCGCACAGAAGACTGGAACGGCAGCGGTGCCTTCCGGAGCGCCGCTTCTGCCGAAAGACGCCGGCAACCGGCGCTTCCCTTCGGCCAGCTCCGGAGCACCGTCTTCTGCTTCTCTAGTCGTCTACATCTTAGCGAAAAACTTTTCCGCTGCATTTCGCAAGGAGAAAGCCTACCAGCACTGCTCACCTTCCCCGATCTTGCCAAGAAATGGGATTTGCTGCTCATGTCAAGGACACTGCACTTTCCTGGCCAAGTTGCAAACTGCTGGCAGATGGCCGCGCTCTCTGCCCTCTCCTGCCCAGCTCTGGGTAGTAGCGGGCACATTCCAGCCCGGCGAAGGCAAAAAACCTCGAGAGCTTTCACGCAGCATTAGGAGAGCTGAGATGCTGAAAAGCAGCAAAGCTGAACAGCCGGGCTCAGCTTCAATACGGTGCAATTGCCTGAATGGGAAAAACGAAGCAGCAGAACAGCGGGCTTCTGTGCGCACTGAAGGCAATGGCAAGCATGCAGCTGCTGCTCCTTGCCAAGCACAGTCAGCTGCCTATGTTCTTCTTTCTTGACAAACTCACTGCTGCCCTTCTTTTCAGCAGTTGCCATCGTGTTCCCTGCATCTGGGAGCCTCAGGGGACGAGCAGGATTTTCCCAGGAGGGATGCGTCAGGACTACGTAAAAACCCAGGCAAGTTGTCCTGGAACGCCTTCCATCCGCTTGCCAAGAGTGAATTCAGCAGGCAGGAGAGTGGCAGCCACCGTCCTCCAGCAGTCTGCCAGCTTCGCACACAAGCCGGCTTCTTTGCGGCTTCGTTCTTCGCCTCTTGCAAGCTACCGCGATCTCTGGCTGCCGGAGGCGGAGAAGCGGCTACTTCGCGCACAGAAGACTGGAACGGCAGCGGTGCCTTCCGGAGCGCCGCTTCTGCCGAAAGACGCCGGCAACCGGCGCTTCCCTTCGGCCAGCTCCGGAGCACCGTCTTCTGCTTCTCTAGTCGTCTACATCTTAGCGAAAAACTTTTCCGCTGCATTTCGCAAGGAGAAAGCCTACCAGCACTGCTCACCTTCCCCGATCTTGCCAAGAAATGGGATTTGCTGCTCATGTCAAGGACACTGCACTTTCCTGGCCAAGTTGCAAACTGCTGGCAGATGGCCGCGCTCTCTGCCCTCTCCTGCCCAGCTCTGGGTAGTAGCGGGCACATTCCAGCCCGGCGAAGGCAAAAAACCTCGAGAGCTTTCACGCAGCATTAGGAGAGCTGAGATGCTGAAAAGCAGCAAAGCTGAACAGCCGGGCTCAGCTTCAATACGGTGCAATTGCCTGAATGGGAAAAACGAAGCAGCAGAACAGCGGGCTTCTGTGCGCACTGAAGGCAATGGCAAGCATGCAGCTGCTGCTCCTTGCCAAGCACAGTCAGCTGCCTATGTTCTTCTTTCTTGACAAACTCACTGCTGCCCTTCTTTTCAGCAGTTGCCATCGTGTTCCCTGCATCTGGGAGCCTCAGGGGACGAGCAGGATTTTCCCAGGAGGGATGCGTCAGGACTACGTAAAAACCCAGGCAAGTTGTCCTGGAACGCCTTCCATCCGCTTGCCAAGAGTGAATTCAGCAGGCAGGAGAGTGGCAGCCACCGTCCTCCAGCAGTCTGCCAGCTTCGCACACAAGCCGGCTTCTTTGCGGCTTCGTTCTTCGCCTCTTGCAAGCTACCGCGATCTCTGGCTGCCGGAGGCGGAGAAGCGGCTACTTCGCGCACAGAAGACTGGAACGGCAGCGGTGCCTTCCGGAGCGCCGCTTCTGCCGAAAGACGCCGGCAACCGGCGCTTCCCTTCGGCCAGCTCCGGAGCACCGTCTTCTGCTTCTCTAGTCGTCTACATCTTAGCGAAAAACTTTTCCGCTGCATTTCGCAAGGAGAAAGCCTACCAGCACTGCTCACCTTCCCCGATCTTGCCAAGAAATGGGATTTGCTGCTCATGTCAAGGACACTGCACTTTCCTGGCCAAGTTGCAAACTGCTGGCAGATGGCCGCGCTCTCTGCCCTCTCCTGCCCAGCTCTGGGTAGTAGCGGGCACATTCCAGCCCGGCGAAGGCAAAAAACCTCGAGAGCTTTCACGCAGCATTAGGAGAGCTGAGATGCTGAAAAGCAGCAAAGCTGAACAGCCGGGCTCAGCTTCAATACGGTGCAATTGCCTGAATGGGAAAAACGAAGCAGCAGAACAGCGGGCTTCTGTGCGCACTGAAGGCAATGGCAAGCATGCAGCTGCTGCTCCTTGCCAAGCACAGTCAGCTGCCTATGTTCTTCTTTCTTGACAAACTCACTGCTGCCCTTCTTTTCAGCAGTTGCCATCGTGTTCCCTGCATCTGGGAGCCTCAGGGGACGAGCAGGATTTTCCCAGGAGGGATGCGTCAGGACTACGTAAAAACCCAGGCAAGTTGTCCTGGAACGCCTTCCATCCGCTTGCCAAGAGTGAATTCAGCAGGCAGGAGAGTGGCAGCCACCGTCCTCCAGCAGTCTGCCAGCTTCGCACACAAGCCGGCTTCTTTGCGGCTTCGTTCTTCGCCTCTTGCAAGCTACCGCGATCTCTGGCTGCCGGAGGCGGAGAAGCGGCTACTTCGCGCACAGAAGACTGGAACGGCAGCGGTGCCTTCCGGAGCGCCGCTTCTGCCGAAAGACGCCGGCAACCGGCGCTTCCCTTCGGCCAGCTCCGGAGCACCGTCTTCTGCTTCTCTAGTCGTCTACATCTTAGCGAAAAACTTTTCCGCTGCATTTCGCAAGGAGAAAGCCTACCAGCACTGCTCACCTTCCCCGATCTTGCCAAGAAATGGGATTTGCTGCTCATGTCAAGGACACTGCACTTTCCTGGCCAAGTTGCAAACTGCTGGCAGATGGCCGCGCTCTCTGCCCTCTCCTGCCCAGCTCTGGGTAGTAGCGGGCACATTCCAGCCCGGCGAAGGCAAAAAACCTCGAGAGCTTTCACGCAGCATTAGGAGAGCTGAGATGCTGAAAAGCAGCAAAGCTGAACAGCCGGGCTCAGCTTCAATACGGTGCAATTGCCTGAATGGGAAAAACGAAGCAGCAGAACAGCGGGCTTCTGTGCGCACTGAAGGCAATGGCAAGCATGCAGCTGCTGCTCCTTGCCAAGCACAGTCAGCTGCCTATGTTCTTCTTTCTTGACAAACTCACTGCTGCCCTTCTTTTCAGCAGTTGCCATCGTGTTCCCTGCATCTGGGAGCCTCAGGGGACGAGCAGGATTTTCCCAGGAGGGATGCGTCAGGACTACGTAAAAACCCAGGCAAGTTGTCCTGGAACGCCTTCCATCCGCTTGCCAAGAGTGAATTCAGCAGGCAGGAGAGTGGCAGCCACCGTCCTCCAGCAGTCTGCCAGCTTCGCACACAAGCCGGCTTCTTTGCGGCTTCGTTCTTCGCCTCTTGCAAGCTACCGCGATCTCTGGCTGCCGGAGGCGGAGAAGCGGCTACTTCGCGCACAGAAGACTGGAACGGCAGCGGTGCCTTCCGGAGCGCCGCTTCTGCCGAAAGACGCCGGCAACCGGCGCTTCCCTTCGGCCAGCTCCGGAGCACCGTCTTCTGCTTCTCTAGTCGTCTACATCTTAGCGAAAAACTTTTCCGCTGCATTTCGCAAGGAGAAAGCCTACCAGCACTGCTCACCTTCCCCGATCTTGCCAAGAAATGGGATTTGCTGCTCATGTCAAGGACACTGCACTTTCCTGGCCAAGTTGCAAACTGCTGGCAGATGGCCGCGCTCTCTGCCCTCTCCTGCCCAGCTCTGGGTAGTAGCGGGCACATTCCAGCCCGGCGAAGGCAAAAAACCTCGAGAGCTTTCACGCAGCATTAGGAGAGCTGAGATGCTGAAAAGCAGCAAAGCTGAACAGCCGGGCTCAGCTTCAATACGGTGCAATTGCCTGAATGGGAAAAACGAAGCAGCAGAACAGCGGGCTTCTGTGCGCACTGAAGGCAATGGCAAGCATGCAGCTGCTGCTCCTTGCCAAGCACAGTCAGCTGCCTATGTTCTTCTTTCTTGACAAACTCACTGCTGCCCTTCTTTTCAGCAGTTGCCATCGTGTTCCCTGCATCTGGGAGCCTCAGGGGACGAGCAGGATTTTCCCAGGAGGGATGCGTCAGGACTACGTAAAAACCCAGGCAAGTTGTCCTGGAACGCCTTCCATCCGCTTGCCAAGAGTGAATTCAGCAGGCAGGAGAGTGGCAGCCACCGTCCTCCAGCAGTCTGCCAGCTTCGCACACAAGCCGGCTTCTTTGCGGCTTCGTTCTTCGCCTCTTGCAAGCTACCGCGATCTCTGGCTGCCGGAGGCGGAGAAGCGGCTACTTCGCGCACAGAAGACTGGAACGGCAGCGGTGCCTTCCGGAGCGCCGCTTCTGCCGAAAGACGCCGGCAACCGGCGCTTCCCTTCGGCCAGCTCCGGAGCACCGTCTTCTGCTTCTCTAGTCGTCTACATCTTAGCGAAAAACTTTTCCGCTGCATTTCGCAAGGAGAAAGCCTACCAGCACTGCTCACCTTCCCCGATCTTGCCAAGAAATGGGATTTGCTGCTCATGTCAAGGACACTGCACTTTCCTGGCCAAGTTGCAAACTGCTGGCAGATGGCCGCGCTCTCTGCCCTCTCCTGCCCAGCTCTGGGTAGTAGCGGGCACATTCCAGCCCGGCGAAGGCAAAAAACCTCGAGAGCTTTCACGCAGCATTAGGAGAGCTGAGATGCTGAAAAGCAGCAAAGCTGAACAGCCGGGCTCAGCTTCAATACGGTGCAATTGCCTGAATGGGAAAAACGAAGCAGCAGAACAGCGGGCTTCTGTGCGCACTGAAGGCAATGGCAAGCATGCAGCTGCTGCTCCTTGCCAAGCACAGTCAGCTGCCTATGTTCTTCTTTCTTGACAAACTCACTGCTGCCCTTCTTTTCAGCAGTTGCCATCGTGTTCCCTGCATCTGGGAGCCTCAGGGGACGAGCAGGATTTTCCCAGGAGGGATGCGTCAGGACTACGTAAAAACCCAGGCAAGTTGTCCTGGAACGCCTTCCATCCGCTTGCCAAGAGTGAATTCAGCAGGCAGGAGAGTGGCAGCCACCGTCCTCCAGCAGTCTGCCAGCTTCGCACACAAGCCGGCTTCTTTGCGGCTTCGTTCTTCGCCTCTTGCAAGCTACCGCGATCTCTGGCTGCCGGAGGCGGAGAAGCGGCTACTTCGCGCACAGAAGACTGGAACGGCAGCGGTGCCTTCCGGAGCGCCGCTTCTGCCGAAAGACGCCGGCAACCGGCGCTTCCCTTCGGCCAGCTCCGGAGCACCGTCTTCTGCTTCTCTAGTCGTCTACATCTTAGCGAAAAACTTTTCCGCTGCATTTCGCAAGGAGAAAGCCTACCAGCACTGCTCACCTTCCCCGATCTTGCCAAGAAATGGGATTTGCTGCTCATGTCAAGGACACTGCACTTTCCTGGCCAAGTTGCAAACTGCTGGCAGATGGCCGCGCTCTCTGCCCTCTCCTGCCCAGCTCTGGGTAGTAGCGGGCACATTCCAGCCCGGCGAAGGCAAAAAACCTCGAGAGCTTTCACGCAGCATTAGGAGAGCTGAGATGCTGAAAAGCAGCAAAGCTGAACAGCCGGGCTCAGCTTCAATACGGTGCAATTGCCTGAATGGGAAAAACGAAGCAGCAGAACAGCGGGCTTCTGTGCGCACTGAAGGCAATGGCAAGCATGCAGCTGCTGCTCCTTGCCAAGCACAGTCAGCTGCCTATGTTCTTCTTTCTTGACAAACTCACTGCTGCCCTTCTTTTCAGCAGTTGCCATCGTGTTCCCTGCATCTGGGAGCCTCAGGGGACGAGCAGGATTTTCCCAGGAGGGATGCGTCAGGACTACGTAAAAACCCAGGCAAGTTGTCCTGGAACGCCTTCCATCCGCTTGCCAAGAGTGAATTCAGCAGGCAGGAGAGTGGCAGCCACCGTCCTCCAGCAGTCTGCCAGCTTCGCACACAAGCCGGCTTCTTTGCGGCTTCGTTCTTCGCCTCTTGCAAGCTACCGCGATCTCTGGCTGCCGGAGGCGGAGAAGCGGCTACTTCGCGCACAGAAGACTGGAACGGCAGCGGTGCCTTCCGGAGCGCCGCTTCTGCCGAAAGACGCCGGCAACCGGCGCTTCCCTTCGGCCAGCTCCGGAGCACCGTCTTCTGCTTCTCTAGTCGTCTACATCTTAGCGAAAAACTTTTCCGCTGCATTTCGCAAGGAGAAAGCCTACCAGCACTGCTCACCTTCCCCGATCTTGCCAAGAAATGGGATTTGCTGCTCATGTCAAGGACACTGCACTTTCCTGGCCAAGTTGCAAACTGCTGGCAGATGGCCGCGCTCTCTGCCCTCTCCTGCCCAGCTCTGGGTAGTAGCGGGCACATTCCAGCCCGGCGAAGGCAAAAAACCTCGAGAGCTTTCACGCAGCATTAGGAGAGCTGAGATGCTGAAAAGCAGCAAAGCTGAACAGCCGGGCTCAGCTTCAATACGGTGCAATTGCCTGAATGGGAAAAACGAAGCAGCAGAACAGCGGGCTTCTGTGCGCACTGAAGGCAATGGCAAGCATGCAGCTGCTGCTCCTTGCCAAGCACAGTCAGCTGCCTATGTTCTTCTTTCTTGACAAACTCACTGCTGCCCTTCTTTTCAGCAGTTGCCATCGTGTTCCCTGCATCTGGGAGCCTCAGGGGACGAGCAGGATTTTCCCAGGAGGGATGCGTCAGGACTACGTAAAAACCCAGGCAAGTTGTCCTGGAACGCCTTCCATCCGCTTGCCAAGAGTGAATTCAGCAGGCAGGAGAGTGGCAGCCACCGTCCTCCAGCAGTCTGCCAGCTTCGCACACAAGCCGGCTTCTTTGCGGCTTCGTTCTTCGCCTCTTGCAAGCTACCGCGATCTCTGGCTGCCGGAGGCGGAGAAGCGGCTACTTCGCGCACAGAAGACTGGAACGGCAGCGGTGCCTTCCGGAGCGCCGCTTCTGCCGAAAGACGCCGGCAACCGGCGCTTCCCTTCGGCCAGCTCCGGAGCACCGTCTTCTGCTTCTCTAGTCGTCTACATCTTAGCGAAAAACTTTTCCGCTGCATTTCGCAAGGAGAAAGCCTACCAGCACTGCTCACCTTCCCCGATCTTGCCAAGAAATGGGATTTGCTGCTCATGTCAAGGACACTGCACTTTCCTGGCCAAGTTGCAAACTGCTGGCAGATGGCCGCGCTCTCTGCCCTCTCCTGCCCAGCTCTGGGTAGTAGCGGGCACATTCCAGCCCGGCGAAGGCAAAAAACCTCGAGAGCTTTCACGCAGCATTAGGAGAGCTGAGATGCTGAAAAGCAGCAAAGCTGAACAGCCGGGCTCAGCTTCAATACGGTGCAATTGCCTGAATGGGAAAAACGAAGCAGCAGAACAGCGGGCTTCTGTGCGCACTGAAGGCAATGGCAAGCATGCAGCTGCTGCTCCTTGCCAAGCACAGTCAGCTGCCTATGTTCTTCTTTCTTGACAAACTCACTGCTGCCCTTCTTTTCAGCAGTTGCCATCGTGTTCCCTGCATCTGGGAGCCTCAGGGGACGAGCAGGATTTTCCCAGGAGGGATGCGTCAGGACTACGTAAAAACCCAGGCAAGTTGTCCTGGAACGCCTTCCATCCGCTTGCCAAGAGTGAATTCAGCAGGCAGGAGAGTGGCAGCCACCGTCCTCCAGCAGTCTGCCAGCTTCGCACACAAGCCGGCTTCTTTGCGGCTTCGTTCTTCGCCTCTTGCAAGCTACCGCGATCTCTGGCTGCCGGAGGCGGAGAAGCGGCTACTTCGCGCACAGAAGACTGGAACGGCAGCGGTGCCTTCCGGAGCGCCGCTTCTGCCGAAAGACGCCGGCAACCGGCGCTTCCCTTCGGCCAGCTCCGGAGCACCGTCTTCTGCTTCTCTAGTCGTCTACATCTTAGCGAAAAACTTTTCCGCTGCATTTCGCAAGGAGAAAGCCTACCAGCACTGCTCACCTTCCCCGATCTTGCCAAGAAATGGGATTTGCTGCTCATGTCAAGGACACTGCACTTTCCTGGCCAAGTTGCAAACTGCTGGCAGATGGCCGCGCTCTCTGCCCTCTCCTGCCCAGCTCTGGGTAGTAGCGGGCACATTCCAGCCCGGCGAAGGCAAAAAACCTCGAGAGCTTTCACGCAGCATTAGGAGAGCTGAGATGCTGAAAAGCAGCAAAGCTGAACAGCCGGGCTCAGCTTCAATACGGTGCAATTGCCTGAATGGGAAAAACGAAGCAGCAGAACAGCGGGCTTCTGTGCGCACTGAAGGCAATGGCAAGCATGCAGCTGCTGCTCCTTGCCAAGCACAGTCAGCTGCCTATGTTCTTCTTTCTTGACAAACTCACTGCTGCCCTTCTTTTCAGCAGTTGCCATCGTGTTCCCTGCATCTGGGAGCCTCAGGGGACGAGCAGGATTTTCCCAGGAGGGATGCGTCAGGACTACGTAAAAACCCAGGCAAGTTGTCCTGGAACGCCTTCCATCCGCTTGCCAAGAGTGAATTCAGCAGGCAGGAGAGTGGCAGCCACCGTCCTCCAGCAGTCTGCCAGCTTCGCACACAAGCCGGCTTCTTTGCGGCTTCGTTCTTCGCCTCTTGCAAGCTACCGCGATCTCTGGCTGCCGGAGGCGGAGAAGCGGCTACTTCGCGCACAGAAGACTGGAACGGCAGCGGTGCCTTCCGGAGCGCCGCTTCTGCCGAAAGACGCCGGCAACCGGCGCTTCCCTTCGGCCAGCTCCGGAGCACCGTCTTCTGCTTCTCTAGTCGTCTACATCTTAGCGAAAAACTTTTCCGCTGCATTTCGCAAGGAGAAAGCCTACCAGCACTGCTCACCTTCCCCGATCTTGCCAAGAAATGGGATTTGCTGCTCATGTCAAGGACACTGCACTTTCCTGGCCAAGTTGCAAACTGCTGGCAGATGGCCGCGCTCTCTGCCCTCTCCTGCCCAGCTCTGGGTAGTAGCGGGCACATTCCAGCCCGGCGAAGGCAAAAAACCTCGAGAGCTTTCACGCAGCATTAGGAGAGCTGAGATGCTGAAAAGCAGCAAAGCTGAACAGCCGGGCTCAGCTTCAATACGGTGCAATTGCCTGAATGGGAAAAACGAAGCAGCAGAACAGCGGGCTTCTGTGCGCACTGAAGGCAATGGCAAGCATGCAGCTGCTGCTCCTTGCCAAGCACAGTCAGCTGCCTATGTTCTTCTTTCTTGACAAACTCACTGCTGCCCTTCTTTTCAGCAGTTGCCATCGTGTTCCCTGCATCTGGGAGCCTCAGGGGACGAGCAGGATTTTCCCAGGAGGGATGCGTCAGGACTACGTAAAAACCCAGGCAAGTTGTCCTGGAACGCCTTCCATCCGCTTGCCAAGAGTGAATTCAGCAGGCAGGAGAGTGGCAGCCACCGTCCTCCAGCAGTCTGCCAGCTTCGCACACAAGCCGGCTTCTTTGCGGCTTCGTTCTTCGCCTCTTGCAAGCTACCGCGATCTCTGGCTGCCGGAGGCGGAGAAGCGGCTACTTCGCGCACAGAAGACTGGAACGGCAGCGGTGCCTTCCGGAGCGCCGCTTCTGCCGAAAGACGCCGGCAACCGGCGCTTCCCTTCGGCCAGCTCCGGAGCACCGTCTTCTGCTTCTCTAGTCGTCTACATCTTAGCGAAAAACTTTTCCGCTGCATTTCGCAAGGAGAAAGCCTACCAGCACTGCTCACCTTCCCCGATCTTGCCAAGAAATGGGATTTGCTGCTCATGTCAAGGACACTGCACTTTCCTGGCCAAGTTGCAAACTGCTGGCAGATGGCCGCGCTCTCTGCCCTCTCCTGCCCAGCTCTGGGTAGTAGCGGGCACATTCCAGCCCGGCGAAGGCAAAAAACCTCGAGAGCTTTCACGCAGCATTAGGAGAGCTGAGATGCTGAAAAGCAGCAAAGCTGAACAGCCGGGCTCAGCTTCAATACGGTGCAATTGCCTGAATGGGAAAAACGAAGCAGCAGAACAGCGGGCTTCTGTGCGCACTGAAGGCAATGGCAAGCATGCAGCTGCTGCTCCTTGCCAAGCACAGTCAGCTGCCTATGTTCTTCTTTCTTGACAAACTCACTGCTGCCCTTCTTTTCAGCAGTTGCCATCGTGTTCCCTGCATCTGGGAGCCTCAGGGGACGAGCAGGATTTTCCCAGGAGGGATGCGTCAGGACTACGTAAAAACCCAGGCAAGTTGTCCTGGAACGCCTTCCATCCGCTTGCCAAGAGTGAATTCAGCAGGCAGGAGAGTGGCAGCCACCGTCCTCCAGCAGTCTGCCAGCTTCGCACACAAGCCGGCTTCTTTGCGGCTTCGTTCTTCGCCTCTTGCAAGCTACCGCGATCTCTGGCTGCCGGAGGCGGAGAAGCGGCTACTTCGCGCACAGAAGACTGGAACGGCAGCGGTGCCTTCCGGAGCGCCGCTTCTGCCGAAAGACGCCGGCAACCGGCGCTTCCCTTCGGCCAGCTCCGGAGCACCGTCTTCTGCTTCTCTAGTCGTCTACATCTTAGCGAAAAACTTTTCCGCTGCATTTCGCAAGGAGAAAGCCTACCAGCACTGCTCACCTTCCCCGATCTTGCCAAGAAATGGGATTTGCTGCTCATGTCAAGGACACTGCACTTTCCTGGCCAAGTTGCAAACTGCTGGCAGATGGCCGCGCTCTCTGCCCTCTCCTGCCCAGCTCTGGGTAGTAGCGGGCACATTCCAGCCCGGCGAAGGCAAAAAACCTCGAGAGCTTTCACGCAGCATTAGGAGAGCTGAGATGCTGAAAAGCAGCAAAGCTGAACAGCCGGGCTCAGCTTCAATACGGTGCAATTGCCTGAATGGGAAAAACGAAGCAGCAGAACAGCGGGCTTCTGTGCGCACTGAAGGCAATGGCAAGCATGCAGCTGCTGCTCCTTGCCAAGCACAGTCAGCTGCCTATGTTCTTCTTTCTTGACAAACTCACTGCTGCCCTTCTTTTCAGCAGTTGCCATCGTGTTCCCTGCATCTGGGAGCCTCAGGGGACGAGCAGGATTTTCCCAGGAGGGATGCGTCAGGACTACGTAAAAACCCAGGCAAGTTGTCCTGGAACGCCTTCCATCCGCTTGCCAAGAGTGAATTCAGCAGGCAGGAGAGTGGCAGCCACCGTCCTCCAGCAGTCTGCCAGCTTCGCACACAAGCCGGCTTCTTTGCGGCTTCGTTCTTCGCCTCTTGCAAGCTACCGCGATCTCTGGCTGCCGGAGGCGGAGAAGCGGCTACTTCGCGCACAGAAGACTGGAACGGCAGCGGTGCCTTCCGGAGCGCCGCTTCTGCCGAAAGACGCCGGCAACCGGCGCTTCCCTTCGGCCAGCTCCGGAGCACCGTCTTCTGCTTCTCTAGTCGTCTACATCTTAGCGAAAAACTTTTCCGCTGCATTTCGCAAGGAGAAAGCCTACCAGCACTGCTCACCTTCCCCGATCTTGCCAAGAAATGGGATTTGCTGCTCATGTCAAGGACACTGCACTTTCCTGGCCAAGTTGCAAACTGCTGGCAGATGGCCGCGCTCTCTGCCCTCTCCTGCCCAGCTCTGGGTAGTAGCGGGCACATTCCAGCCCGGCGAAGGCAAAAAACCTCGAGAGCTTTCACGCAGCATTAGGAGAGCTGAGATGCTGAAAAGCAGCAAAGCTGAACAGCCGGGCTCAGCTTCAATACGGTGCAATTGCCTGAATGGGAAAAACGAAGCAGCAGAACAGCGGGCTTCTGTGCGCACTGAAGGCAATGGCAAGCATGCAGCTGCTGCTCCTTGCCAAGCACAGTCAGCTGCCTATGTTCTTCTTTCTTGACAAACTCACTGCTGCCCTTCTTTTCAGCAGTTGCCATCGTGTTCCCTGCATCTGGGAGCCTCAGGGGACGAGCAGGATTTTCCCAGGAGGGATGCGTCAGGACTACGTAAAAACCCAGGCAAGTTGTCCTGGAACGCCTTCCATCCGCTTGCCAAGAGTGAATTCAGCAGGCAGGAGAGTGGCAGCCACCGTCCTCCAGCAGTCTGCCAGCTTCGCACACAAGCCGGCTTCTTTGCGGCTTCGTTCTTCGCCTCTTGCAAGCTACCGCGATCTCTGGCTGCCGGAGGCGGAGAAGCGGCTACTTCGCGCACAGAAGACTGGAACGGCAGCGGTGCCTTCCGGAGCGCCGCTTCTGCCGAAAGACGCCGGCAACCGGCGCTTCCCTTCGGCCAGCTCCGGAGCACCGTCTTCTGCTTCTCTAGTCGTCTACATCTTAGCGAAAAACTTTTCCGCTGCATTTCGCAAGGAGAAAGCCTACCAGCACTGCTCACCTTCCCCGATCTTGCCAAGAAATGGGATTTGCTGCTCATGTCAAGGACACTGCACTTTCCTGGCCAAGTTGCAAACTGCTGGCAGATGGCCGCGCTCTCTGCCCTCTCCTGCCCAGCTCTGGGTAGTAGCGGGCACATTCCAGCCCGGCGAAGGCAAAAAACCTCGAGAGCTTTCACGCAGCATTAGGAGAGCTGAGATGCTGAAAAGCAGCAAAGCTGAACAGCCGGGCTCAGCTTCAATACGGTGCAATTGCCTGAATGGGAAAAACGAAGCAGCAGAACAGCGGGCTTCTGTGCGCACTGAAGGCAATGGCAAGCATGCAGCTGCTGCTCCTTGCCAAGCACAGTCAGCTGCCTATGTTCTTCTTTCTTGACAAACTCACTGCTGCCCTTCTTTTCAGCAGTTGCCATCGTGTTCCCTGCATCTGGGAGCCTCAGGGGACGAGCAGGATTTTCCCAGGAGGGATGCGTCAGGACTACGTAAAAACCCAGGCAAGTTGTCCTGGAACGCCTTCCATCCGCTTGCCAAGAGTGAATTCAGCAGGCAGGAGAGTGGCAGCCACCGTCCTCCAGCAGTCTGCCAGCTTCGCACACAAGCCGGCTTCTTTGCGGCTTCGTTCTTCGCCTCTTGCAAGCTACCGCGATCTCTGGCTGCCGGAGGCGGAGAAGCGGCTACTTCGCGCACAGAAGACTGGAACGGCAGCGGTGCCTTCCGGAGCGCCGCTTCTGCCGAAAGACGCCGGCAACCGGCGCTTCCCTTCGGCCAGCTCCGGAGCACCGTCTTCTGCTTCTCTAGTCGTCTACATCTTAGCGAAAAACTTTTCCGCTGCATTTCGCAAGGAGAAAGCCTACCAGCACTGCTCACCTTCCCCGATCTTGCCAAGAAATGGGATTTGCTGCTCATGTCAAGGACACTGCACTTTCCTGGCCAAGTTGCAAACTGCTGGCAGATGGCCGCGCTCTCTGCCCTCTCCTGCCCAGCTCTGGGTAGTAGCGGGCACATTCCAGCCCGGCGAAGGCAAAAAACCTCGAGAGCTTTCACGCAGCATTAGGAGAGCTGAGATGCTGAAAAGCAGCAAAGCTGAACAGCCGGGCTCAGCTTCAATACGGTGCAATTGCCTGAATGGGAAAAACGAAGCAGCAGAACAGCGGGCTTCTGTGCGCACTGAAGGCAATGGCAAGCATGCAGCTGCTGCTCCTTGCCAAGCACAGTCAGCTGCCTATGTTCTTCTTTCTTGACAAACTCACTGCTGCCCTTCTTTTCAGCAGTTGCCATCGTGTTCCCTGCATCTGGGAGCCTCAGGGGACGAGCAGGATTTTCCCAGGAGGGATGCGTCAGGACTACGTAAAAACCCAGGCAAGTTGTCCTGGAACGCCTTCCATCCGCTTGCCAAGAGTGAATTCAGCAGGCAGGAGAGTGGCAGCCACCGTCCTCCAGCAGTCTGCCAGCTTCGCACACAAGCCGGCTTCTTTGCGGCTTCGTTCTTCGCCTCTTGCAAGCTACCGCGATCTCTGGCTGCCGGAGGCGGAGAAGCGGCTACTTCGCGCACAGAAGACTGGAACGGCAGCGGTGCCTTCCGGAGCGCCGCTTCTGCCGAAAGACGCCGGCAACCGGCGCTTCCCTTCGGCCAGCTCCGGAGCACCGTCTTCTGCTTCTCTAGTCGTCTACATCTTAGCGAAAAACTTTTCCGCTGCATTTCGCAAGGAGAAAGCCTACCAGCACTGCTCACCTTCCCCGATCTTGCCAAGAAATGGGATTTGCTGCTCATGTCAAGGACACTGCACTTTCCTGGCCAAGTTGCAAACTGCTGGCAGATGGCCGCGCTCTCTGCCCTCTCCTGCCCAGCTCTGGGTAGTAGCGGGCACATTCCAGCCCGGCGAAGGCAAAAAACCTCGAGAGCTTTCACGCAGCATTAGGAGAGCTGAGATGCTGAAAAGCAGCAAAGCTGAACAGCCGGGCTCAGCTTCAATACGGTGCAATTGCCTGAATGGGAAAAACGAAGCAGCAGAACAGCGGGCTTCTGTGCGCACTGAAGGCAATGGCAAGCATGCAGCTGCTGCTCCTTGCCAAGCACAGTCAGCTGCCTATGTTCTTCTTTCTTGACAAACTCACTGCTGCCCTTCTTTTCAGCAGTTGCCATCGTGTTCCCTGCATCTGGGAGCCTCAGGGGACGAGCAGGATTTTCCCAGGAGGGATGCGTCAGGACTACGTAAAAACCCAGGCAAGTTGTCCTGGAACGCCTTCCATCCGCTTGCCAAGAGTGAATTCAGCAGGCAGGAGAGTGGCAGCCACCGTCCTCCAGCAGTCTGCCAGCTTCGCACACAAGCCGGCTTCTTTGCGGCTTCGTTCTTCGCCTCTTGCAAGCTACCGCGATCTCTGGCTGCCGGAGGCGGAGAAGCGGCTACTTCGCGCACAGAAGACTGGAACGGCAGCGGTGCCTTCCGGAGCGCCGCTTCTGCCGAAAGACGCCGGCAACCGGCGCTTCCCTTCGGCCAGCTCCGGAGCACCGTCTTCTGCTTCTCTAGTCGTCTACATCTTAGCGAAAAACTTTTCCGCTGCATTTCGCAAGGAGAAAGCCTACCAGCACTGCTCACCTTCCCCGATCTTGCCAAGAAATGGGATTTGCTGCTCATGTCAAGGACACTGCACTTTCCTGGCCAAGTTGCAAACTGCTGGCAGATGGCCGCGCTCTCTGCCCTCTCCTGCCCAGCTCTGGGTAGTAGCGGGCACATTCCAGCCCGGCGAAGGCAAAAAACCTCGAGAGCTTTCACGCAGCATTAGGAGAGCTGAGATGCTGAAAAGCAGCAAAGCTGAACAGCCGGGCTCAGCTTCAATACGGTGCAATTGCCTGAATGGGAAAAACGAAGCAGCAGAACAGCGGGCTTCTGTGCGCACTGAAGGCAATGGCAAGCATGCAGCTGCTGCTCCTTGCCAAGCACAGTCAGCTGCCTATGTTCTTCTTTCTTGACAAACTCACTGCTGCCCTTCTTTTCAGCAGTTGCCATCGTGTTCCCTGCATCTGGGAGCCTCAGGGGACGAGCAGGATTTTCCCAGGAGGGATGCGTCAGGACTACGTAAAAACCCAGGCAAGTTGTCCTGGAACGCCTTCCATCCGCTTGCCAAGAGTGAATTCAGCAGGCAGGAGAGTGGCAGCCACCGTCCTCCAGCAGTCTGCCAGCTTCGCACACAAGCCGGCTTCTTTGCGGCTTCGTTCTTCGCCTCTTGCAAGCTACCGCGATCTCTGGCTGCCGGAGGCGGAGAAGCGGCTACTTCGCGCACAGAAGACTGGAACGGCAGCGGTGCCTTCCGGAGCGCCGCTTCTGCCGAAAGACGCCGGCAACCGGCGCTTCCCTTCGGCCAGCTCCGGAGCACCGTCTTCTGCTTCTCTAGTCGTCTACATCTTAGCGAAAAACTTTTCCGCTGCATTTCGCAAGGAGAAAGCCTACCAGCACTGCTCACCTTCCCCGATCTTGCCAAGAAATGGGATTTGCTGCTCATGTCAAGGACACTGCACTTTCCTGGCCAAGTTGCAAACTGCTGGCAGATGGCCGCGCTCTCTGCCCTCTCCTGCCCAGCTCTGGGTAGTAGCGGGCACATTCCAGCCCGGCGAAGGCAAAAAACCTCGAGAGCTTTCACGCAGCATTAGGAGAGCTGAGATGCTGAAAAGCAGCAAAGCTGAACAGCCGGGCTCAGCTTCAATACGGTGCAATTGCCTGAATGGGAAAAACGAAGCAGCAGAACAGCGGGCTTCTGTGCGCACTGAAGGCAATGGCAAGCATGCAGCTGCTGCTCCTTGCCAAGCACAGTCAGCTGCCTATGTTCTTCTTTCTTGACAAACTCACTGCTGCCCTTCTTTTCAGCAGTTGCCATCGTGTTCCCTGCATCTGGGAGCCTCAGGGGACGAGCAGGATTTTCCCAGGAGGGATGCGTCAGGACTACGTAAAAACCCAGGCAAGTTGTCCTGGAACGCCTTCCATCCGCTTGCCAAGAGTGAATTCAGCAGGCAGGAGAGTGGCAGCCACCGTCCTCCAGCAGTCTGCCAGCTTCGCACACAAGCCGGCTTCTTTGCGGCTTCGTTCTTCGCCTCTTGCAAGCTACCGCGATCTCTGGCTGCCGGAGGCGGAGAAGCGGCTACTTCGCGCACAGAAGACTGGAACGGCAGCGGTGCCTTCCGGAGCGCCGCTTCTGCCGAAAGACGCCGGCAACCGGCGCTTCCCTTCGGCCAGCTCCGGAGCACCGTCTTCTGCTTCTCTAGTCGTCTACATCTTAGCGAAAAACTTTTCCGCTGCATTTCGCAAGGAGAAAGCCTACCAGCACTGCTCACCTTCCCCGATCTTGCCAAGAAATGGGATTTGCTGCTCATGTCAAGGACACTGCACTTTCCTGGCCAAGTTGCAAACTGCTGGCAGATGGCCGCGCTCTCTGCCCTCTCCTGCCCAGCTCTGGGTAGTAGCGGGCACATTCCAGCCCGGCGAAGGCAAAAAACCTCGAGAGCTTTCACGCAGCATTAGGAGAGCTGAGATGCTGAAAAGCAGCAAAGCTGAACAGCCGGGCTCAGCTTCAATACGGTGCAATTGCCTGAATGGGAAAAACGAAGCAGCAGAACAGCGGGCTTCTGTGCGCACTGAAGGCAATGGCAAGCATGCAGCTGCTGCTCCTTGCCAAGCACAGTCAGCTGCCTATGTTCTTCTTTCTTGACAAACTCACTGCTGCCCTTCTTTTCAGCAGTTGCCATCGTGTTCCCTGCATCTGGGAGCCTCAGGGGACGAGCAGGATTTTCCCAGGAGGGATGCGTCAGGACTACGTAAAAACCCAGGCAAGTTGTCCTGGAACGCCTTCCATCCGCTTGCCAAGAGTGAATTCAGCAGGCAGGAGAGTGGCAGCCACCGTCCTCCAGCAGTCTGCCAGCTTCGCACACAAGCCGGCTTCTTTGCGGCTTCGTTCTTCGCCTCTTGCAAGCTACCGCGATCTCTGGCTGCCGGAGGCGGAGAAGCGGCTACTTCGCGCACAGAAGACTGGAACGGCAGCGGTGCCTTCCGGAGCGCCGCTTCTGCCGAAAGACGCCGGCAACCGGCGCTTCCCTTCGGCCAGCTCCGGAGCACCGTCTTCTGCTTCTCTAGTCGTCTACATCTTAGCGAAAAACTTTTCCGCTGCATTTCGCAAGGAGAAAGCCTACCAGCACTGCTCACCTTCCCCGATCTTGCCAAGAAATGGGATTTGCTGCTCATGTCAAGGACACTGCACTTTCCTGGCCAAGTTGCAAACTGCTGGCAGATGGCCGCGCTCTCTGCCCTCTCCTGCCCAGCTCTGGGTAGTAGCGGGCACATTCCAGCCCGGCGAAGGCAAAAAACCTCGAGAGCTTTCACGCAGCATTAGGAGAGCTGAGATGCTGAAAAGCAGCAAAGCTGAACAGCCGGGCTCAGCTTCAATACGGTGCAATTGCCTGAATGGGAAAAACGAAGCAGCAGAACAGCGGGCTTCTGTGCGCACTGAAGGCAATGGCAAGCATGCAGCTGCTGCTCCTTGCCAAGCACAGTCAGCTGCCTATGTTCTTCTTTCTTGACAAACTCACTGCTGCCCTTCTTTTCAGCAGTTGCCATCGTGTTCCCTGCATCTGGGAGCCTCAGGGGACGAGCAGGATTTTCCCAGGAGGGATGCGTCAGGACTACGTAAAAACCCAGGCAAGTTGTCCTGGAACGCCTTCCATCCGCTTGCCAAGAGTGAATTCAGCAGGCAGGAGAGTGGCAGCCACCGTCCTCCAGCAGTCTGCCAGCTTCGCACACAAGCCGGCTTCTTTGCGGCTTCGTTCTTCGCCTCTTGCAAGCTACCGCGATCTCTGGCTGCCGGAGGCGGAGAAGCGGCTACTTCGCGCACAGAAGACTGGAACGGCAGCGGTGCCTTCCGGAGCGCCGCTTCTGCCGAAAGACGCCGGCAACCGGCGCTTCCCTTCGGCCAGCTCCGGAGCACCGTCTTCTGCTTCTCTAGTCGTCTACATCTTAGCGAAAAACTTTTCCGCTGCATTTCGCAAGGAGAAAGCCTACCAGCACTGCTCACCTTCCCCGATCTTGCCAAGAAATGGGATTTGCTGCTCATGTCAAGGACACTGCACTTTCCTGGCCAAGTTGCAAACTGCTGGCAGATGGCCGCGCTCTCTGCCCTCTCCTGCCCAGCTCTGGGTAGTAGCGGGCACATTCCAGCCCGGCGAAGGCAAAAAACCTCGAGAGCTTTCACGCAGCATTAGGAGAGCTGAGATGCTGAAAAGCAGCAAAGCTGAACAGCCGGGCTCAGCTTCAATACGGTGCAATTGCCTGAATGGGAAAAACGAAGCAGCAGAACAGCGGGCTTCTGTGCGCACTGAAGGCAATGGCAAGCATGCAGCTGCTGCTCCTTGCCAAGCACAGTCAGCTGCCTATGTTCTTCTTTCTTGACAAACTCACTGCTGCCCTTCTTTTCAGCAGTTGCCATCGTGTTCCCTGCATCTGGGAGCCTCAGGGGACGAGCAGGATTTTCCCAGGAGGGATGCGTCAGGACTACGTAAAAACCCAGGCAAGTTGTCCTGGAACGCCTTCCATCCGCTTGCCAAGAGTGAATTCAGCAGGCAGGAGAGTGGCAGCCACCGTCCTCCAGCAGTCTGCCAGCTTCGCACACAAGCCGGCTTCTTTGCGGCTTCGTTCTTCGCCTCTTGCAAGCTACCGCGATCTCTGGCTGCCGGAGGCGGAGAAGCGGCTACTTCGCGCACAGAAGACTGGAACGGCAGCGGTGCCTTCCGGAGCGCCGCTTCTGCCGAAAGACGCCGGCAACCGGCGCTTCCCTTCGGCCAGCTCCGGAGCACCGTCTTCTGCTTCTCTAGTCGTCTACATCTTAGCGAAAAACTTTTCCGCTGCATTTCGCAAGGAGAAAGCCTACCAGCACTGCTCACCTTCCCCGATCTTGCCAAGAAATGGGATTTGCTGCTCATGTCAAGGACACTGCACTTTCCTGGCCAAGTTGCAAACTGCTGGCAGATGGCCGCGCTCTCTGCCCTCTCCTGCCCAGCTCTGGGTAGTAGCGGGCACATTCCAGCCCGGCGAAGGCAAAAAACCTCGAGAGCTTTCACGCAGCATTAGGAGAGCTGAGATGCTGAAAAGCAGCAAAGCTGAACAGCCGGGCTCAGCTTCAATACGGTGCAATTGCCTGAATGGGAAAAACGAAGCAGCAGAACAGCGGGCTTCTGTGCGCACTGAAGGCAATGGCAAGCATGCAGCTGCTGCTCCTTGCCAAGCACAGTCAGCTGCCTATGTTCTTCTTTCTTGACAAACTCACTGCTGCCCTTCTTTTCAGCAGTTGCCATCGTGTTCCCTGCATCTGGGAGCCTCAGGGGACGAGCAGGATTTTCCCAGGAGGGATGCGTCAGGACTACGTAAAAACCCAGGCAAGTTGTCCTGGAACGCCTTCCATCCGCTTGCCAAGAGTGAATTCAGCAGGCAGGAGAGTGGCAGCCACCGTCCTCCAGCAGTCTGCCAGCTTCGCACACAAGCCGGCTTCTTTGCGGCTTCGTTCTTCGCCTCTTGCAAGCTACCGCGATCTCTGGCTGCCGGAGGCGGAGAAGCGGCTACTTCGCGCACAGAAGACTGGAACGGCAGCGGTGCCTTCCGGAGCGCCGCTTCTGCCGAAAGACGCCGGCAACCGGCGCTTCCCTTCGGCCAGCTCCGGAGCACCGTCTTCTGCTTCTCTAGTCGTCTACATCTTAGCGAAAAACTTTTCCGCTGCATTTCGCAAGGAGAAAGCCTACCAGCACTGCTCACCTTCCCCGATCTTGCCAAGAAATGGGATTTGCTGCTCATGTCAAGGACACTGCACTTTCCTGGCCAAGTTGCAAACTGCTGGCAGATGGCCGCGCTCTCTGCCCTCTCCTGCCCAGCTCTGGGTAGTAGCGGGCACATTCCAGCCCGGCGAAGGCAAAAAACCTCGAGAGCTTTCACGCAGCATTAGGAGAGCTGAGATGCTGAAAAGCAGCAAAGCTGAACAGCCGGGCTCAGCTTCAATACGGTGCAATTGCCTGAATGGGAAAAACGAAGCAGCAGAACAGCGGGCTTCTGTGCGCACTGAAGGCAATGGCAAGCATGCAGCTGCTGCTCCTTGCCAAGCACAGTCAGCTGCCTATGTTCTTCTTTCTTGACAAACTCACTGCTGCCCTTCTTTTCAGCAGTTGCCATCGTGTTCCCTGCATCTGGGAGCCTCAGGGGACGAGCAGGATTTTCCCAGGAGGGATGCGTCAGGACTACGTAAAAACCCAGGCAAGTTGTCCTGGAACGCCTTCCATCCGCTTGCCAAGAGTGAATTCAGCAGGCAGGAGAGTGGCAGCCACCGTCCTCCAGCAGTCTGCCAGCTTCGCACACAAGCCGGCTTCTTTGCGGCTTCGTTCTTCGCCTCTTGCAAGCTACCGCGATCTCTGGCTGCCGGAGGCGGAGAAGCGGCTACTTCGCGCACAGAAGACTGGAACGGCAGCGGTGCCTTCCGGAGCGCCGCTTCTGCCGAAAGACGCCGGCAACCGGCGCTTCCCTTCGGCCAGCTCCGGAGCACCGTCTTCTGCTTCTCTAGTCGTCTACATCTTAGCGAAAAACTTTTCCGCTGCATTTCGCAAGGAGAAAGCCTACCAGCACTGCTCACCTTCCCCGATCTTGCCAAGAAATGGGATTTGCTGCTCATGTCAAGGACACTGCACTTTCCTGGCCAAGTTGCAAACTGCTGGCAGATGGCCGCGCTCTCTGCCCTCTCCTGCCCAGCTCTGGGTAGTAGCGGGCACATTCCAGCCCGGCGAAGGCAAAAAACCTCGAGAGCTTTCACGCAGCATTAGGAGAGCTGAGATGCTGAAAAGCAGCAAAGCTGAACAGCCGGGCTCAGCTTCAATACGGTGCAATTGCCTGAATGGGAAAAACGAAGCAGCAGAACAGCGGGCTTCTGTGCGCACTGAAGGCAATGGCAAGCATGCAGCTGCTGCTCCTTGCCAAGCACAGTCAGCTGCCTATGTTCTTCTTTCTTGACAAACTCACTGCTGCCCTTCTTTTCAGCAGTTGCCATCGTGTTCCCTGCATCTGGGAGCCTCAGGGGACGAGCAGGATTTTCCCAGGAGGGATGCGTCAGGACTACGTAAAAACCCAGGCAAGTTGTCCTGGAACGCCTTCCATCCGCTTGCCAAGAGTGAATTCAGCAGGCAGGAGAGTGGCAGCCACCGTCCTCCAGCAGTCTGCCAGCTTCGCACACAAGCCGGCTTCTTTGCGGCTTCGTTCTTCGCCTCTTGCAAGCTACCGCGATCTCTGGCTGCCGGAGGCGGAGAAGCGGCTACTTCGCGCACAGAAGACTGGAACGGCAGCGGTGCCTTCCGGAGCGCCGCTTCTGCCGAAAGACGCCGGCAACCGGCGCTTCCCTTCGGCCAGCTCCGGAGCACCGTCTTCTGCTTCTCTAGTCGTCTACATCTTAGCGAAAAACTTTTCCGCTGCATTTCGCAAGGAGAAAGCCTACCAGCACTGCTCACCTTCCCCGATCTTGCCAAGAAATGGGATTTGCTGCTCATGTCAAGGACACTGCACTTTCCTGGCCAAGTTGCAAACTGCTGGCAGATGGCCGCGCTCTCTGCCCTCTCCTGCCCAGCTCTGGGTAGTAGCGGGCACATTCCAGCCCGGCGAAGGCAAAAAACCTCGAGAGCTTTCACGCAGCATTAGGAGAGCTGAGATGCTGAAAAGCAGCAAAGCTGAACAGCCGGGCTCAGCTTCAATACGGTGCAATTGCCTGAATGGGAAAAACGAAGCAGCAGAACAGCGGGCTTCTGTGCGCACTGAAGGCAATGGCAAGCATGCAGCTGCTGCTCCTTGCCAAGCACAGTCAGCTGCCTATGTTCTTCTTTCTTGACAAACTCACTGCTGCCCTTCTTTTCAGCAGTTGCCATCGTGTTCCCTGCATCTGGGAGCCTCAGGGGACGAGCAGGATTTTCCCAGGAGGGATGCGTCAGGACTACGTAAAAACCCAGGCAAGTTGTCCTGGAACGCCTTCCATCCGCTTGCCAAGAGTGAATTCAGCAGGCAGGAGAGTGGCAGCCACCGTCCTCCAGCAGTCTGCCAGCTTCGCACACAAGCCGGCTTCTTTGCGGCTTCGTTCTTCGCCTCTTGCAAGCTACCGCGATCTCTGGCTGCCGGAGGCGGAGAAGCGGCTACTTCGCGCACAGAAGACTGGAACGGCAGCGGTGCCTTCCGGAGCGCCGCTTCTGCCGAAAGACGCCGGCAACCGGCGCTTCCCTTCGGCCAGCTCCGGAGCACCGTCTTCTGCTTCTCTAGTCGTCTACATCTTAGCGAAAAACTTTTCCGCTGCATTTCGCAAGGAGAAAGCCTACCAGCACTGCTCACCTTCCCCGATCTTGCCAAGAAATGGGATTTGCTGCTCATGTCAAGGACACTGCACTTTCCTGGCCAAGTTGCAAACTGCTGGCAGATGGCCGCGCTCTCTGCCCTCTCCTGCCCAGCTCTGGGTAGTAGCGGGCACATTCCAGCCCGGCGAAGGCAAAAAACCTCGAGAGCTTTCACGCAGCATTAGGAGAGCTGAGATGCTGAAAAGCAGCAAAGCTGAACAGCCGGGCTCAGCTTCAATACGGTGCAATTGCCTGAATGGGAAAAACGAAGCAGCAGAACAGCGGGCTTCTGTGCGCACTGAAGGCAATGGCAAGCATGCAGCTGCTGCTCCTTGCCAAGCACAGTCAGCTGCCTATGTTCTTCTTTCTTGACAAACTCACTGCTGCCCTTCTTTTCAGCAGTTGCCATCGTGTTCCCTGCATCTGGGAGCCTCAGGGGACGAGCAGGATTTTCCCAGGAGGGATGCGTCAGGACTACGTAAAAACCCAGGCAAGTTGTCCTGGAACGCCTTCCATCCGCTTGCCAAGAGTGAATTCAGCAGGCAGGAGAGTGGCAGCCACCGTCCTCCAGCAGTCTGCCAGCTTCGCACACAAGCCGGCTTCTTTGCGGCTTCGTTCTTCGCCTCTTGCAAGCTACCGCGATCTCTGGCTGCCGGAGGCGGAGAAGCGGCTACTTCGCGCACAGAAGACTGGAACGGCAGCGGTGCCTTCCGGAGCGCCGCTTCTGCCGAAAGACGCCGGCAACCGGCGCTTCCCTTCGGCCAGCTCCGGAGCACCGTCTTCTGCTTCTCTAGTCGTCTACATCTTAGCGAAAAACTTTTCCGCTGCATTTCGCAAGGAGAAAGCCTACCAGCACTGCTCACCTTCCCCGATCTTGCCAAGAAATGGGATTTGCTGCTCATGTCAAGGACACTGCACTTTCCTGGCCAAGTTGCAAACTGCTGGCAGATGGCCGCGCTCTCTGCCCTCTCCTGCCCAGCTCTGGGTAGTAGCGGGCACATTCCAGCCCGGCGAAGGCAAAAAACCTCGAGAGCTTTCACGCAGCATTAGGAGAGCTGAGATGCTGAAAAGCAGCAAAGCTGAACAGCCGGGCTCAGCTTCAATACGGTGCAATTGCCTGAATGGGAAAAACGAAGCAGCAGAACAGCGGGCTTCTGTGCGCACTGAAGGCAATGGCAAGCATGCAGCTGCTGCTCCTTGCCAAGCACAGTCAGCTGCCTATGTTCTTCTTTCTTGACAAACTCACTGCTGCCCTTCTTTTCAGCAGTTGCCATCGTGTTCCCTGCATCTGGGAGCCTCAGGGGACGAGCAGGATTTTCCCAGGAGGGATGCGTCAGGACTACGTAAAAACCCAGGCAAGTTGTCCTGGAACGCCTTCCATCCGCTTGCCAAGAGTGAATTCAGCAGGCAGGAGAGTGGCAGCCACCGTCCTCCAGCAGTCTGCCAGCTTCGCACACAAGCCGGCTTCTTTGCGGCTTCGTTCTTCGCCTCTTGCAAGCTACCGCGATCTCTGGCTGCCGGAGGCGGAGAAGCGGCTACTTCGCGCACAGAAGACTGGAACGGCAGCGGTGCCTTCCGGAGCGCCGCTTCTGCCGAAAGACGCCGGCAACCGGCGCTTCCCTTCGGCCAGCTCCGGAGCACCGTCTTCTGCTTCTCTAGTCGTCTACATCTTAGCGAAAAACTTTTCCGCTGCATTTCGCAAGGAGAAAGCCTACCAGCACTGCTCACCTTCCCCGATCTTGCCAAGAAATGGGATTTGCTGCTCATGTCAAGGACACTGCACTTTCCTGGCCAAGTTGCAAACTGCTGGCAGATGGCCGCGCTCTCTGCCCTCTCCTGCCC
Organism: Vidua chalybeata; assembly: GCF_026979565.1. Lineage (NCBI taxonomy): Eukaryota > Metazoa > Chordata > Aves > Passeriformes > Viduidae > Vidua > Vidua chalybeata. The sequence continues at coordinate 60,582,063 of NC_071531.1, read as the reverse complement.
AGCTCTGGGTAGTAGCGGGCACATTCCAGCCCGGCGAAGGCAAAAAACCTCGAGAGCTTTCACGCAGCATTAGGAGAGCTGAGATGCTGAAAAGCAGCAAAGCTGAACAGCCGGGCTCAGCTTCAATACGGTGCAATTGCCTGAATGGGAAAAACGAAGCAGCAGAACAGCGGGCTTCTGTGCGCACTGAAGGCAATGGCAAGCATGCAGCTGCTGCTCCTTGCCAAGCACAGTCAGCTGCCTATGTTCTTCTTTCTTGACAAACTCACTGCTGCCCTTCTTTTCAGCAGTTGCCATCGTGTTCCCTGCATCTGGGAGCCTCAGGGGACGAGCAGGATTTTCCCAGGAGGGATGCGTCAGGACTACGTAAAAACCCAGGCAAGTTGTCCTGGAACGCCTTCCATCCGCTTGCCAAGAGTGAATTCAGCAGGCAGGAGAGTGGCAGCCACCGTCCTCCAGCAGTCTGCCAGCTTCGCACACAAGCCGGCTTCTTTGCGGCTTCGTTCTTCGCCTCTTGCAAGCTACCGCGATCTCTGGCTGCCGGAGGCGGAGAAGCGGCTACTTCGCGCACAGAAGACTGGAACGGCAGCGGTGCCTTCCGGAGCGCCGCTTCTGCCGAAAGACGCCGGCAACCGGCGCTTCCCTTCGGCCAGCTCCGGAGCACCGTCTTCTGCTTCTCTAGTCGTCTACATCTTAGCGAAAAACTTTTCCGCTGCATTTCGCAAGGAGAAAGCCTACCAGCACTGCTCACCTTCCCCGATCTTGCCAAGAAATGGGATTTGCTGCTCATGTCAAGGACACTGCACTTTCCTGGCCAAGTTGCAAACTGCTGGCAGATGGCCGCGCTCTCTGCCCTCTCCTGCCCAGCTCTGGGTAGTAGCGGGCACATTCCAGCCCGGCGAAGGCAAAAAACCTCGAGAGCTTTCACGCAGCATTAGGAGAGCTGAGATGCTGAAAAGCAGCAAAGCTGAACAGCCGGGCTCAGCTTCAATACGGTGCAATTGCCTGAATGGGAAAAACGAAGCAGCAGAACAGCGGGCTTCTGTGCGCACTGAAGGCAATGGCAAGCATGCAGCTGCTGCTCCTTGCCAAGCACAGTCAGCTGCCTATGTTCTTCTTTCTTGACAAACTCACTGCTGCCCTTCTTTTCAGCAGTTGCCATCGTGTTCCCTGCATCTGGGAGCCTCAGGGGACGAGCAGGATTTTCCCAGGAGGGATGCGTCAGGACTACGTAAAAACCCAGGCAAGTTGTCCTGGAACGCCTTCCATCCGCTTGCCAAGAGTGAATTCAGCAGGCAGGAGAGTGGCAGCCACCGTCCTCCAGCAGTCTGCCAGCTTCGCACACAAGCCGGCTTCTTTGCGGCTTCGTTCTTCGCCTCTTGCAAGCTACCGCGATCTCTGGCTGCCGGAGGCGGAGAAGCGGCTACTTCGCGCACAGAAGACTGGAACGGCAGCGGTGCCTTCCGGAGCGCCGCTTCTGCCGAAAGACGCCGGCAACCGGCGCTTCCCTTCGGCCAGCTCCGGAGCACCGTCTTCTGCTTCTCTAGTCGTCTACATCTTAGCGAAAAACTTTTCCGCTGCATTTCGCAAGGAGAAAGCCTACCAGCACTGCTCACCTTCCCCGATCTTGCCAAGAAATGGGATTTGCTGCTCATGTCAAGGACACTGCACTTTCCTGGCCAAGTTGCAAACTGCTGGCAGATGGCCGCGCTCTCTGCCCTCTCCTGCCCAGCTCTGGGTAGTAGCGGGCACATTCCAGCCCGGCGAAGGCAAAAAACCTCGAGAGCTTTCACGCAGCATTAGGAGAGCTGAGATGCTGAAAAGCAGCAAAGCTGAACAGCCGGGCTCAGCTTCAATACGGTGCAATTGCCTGAATGGGAAAAACGAAGCAGCAGAACAGCGGGCTTCTGTGCGCACTGAAGGCAATGGCAAGCATGCAGCTGCTGCTCCTTGCCAAGCACAGTCAGCTGCCTATGTTCTTCTTTCTTGACAAACTCACTGCTGCCCTTCTTTTCAGCAGTTGCCATCGTGTTCCCTGCATCTGGGAGCCTCAGGGGACGAGCAGGATTTTCCCAGGAGGGATGCGTCAGGACTACGTAAAAACCCAGGCAAGTTGTCCTGGAACGCCTTCCATCCGCTTGCCAAGAGTGAATTCAGCAGGCAGGAGAGTGGCAGCCACCGTCCTCCAGCAGTCTGCCAGCTTCGCACACAAGCCGGCTTCTTTGCGGCTTCGTTCTTCGCCTCTTGCAAGCTACCGCGATCTCTGGCTGCCGGAGGCGGAGAAGCGGCTACTTCGCGCACAGAAGACTGGAACGGCAGCGGTGCCTTCCGGAGCGCCGCTTCTGCCGAAAGACGCCGGCAACCGGCGCTTCCCTTCGGCCAGCTCCGGAGCACCGTCTTCTGCTTCTCTAGTCGTCTACATCTTAGCGAAAAACTTTTCCGCTGCATTTCGCAAGGAGAAAGCCTACCAGCACTGCTCACCTTCCCCGATCTTGCCAAGAAATGGGATTTGCTGCTCATGTCAAGGACACTGCACTTTCCTGGCCAAGTTGCAAACTGCTGGCAGATGGCCGCGCTCTCTGCCCTCTCCTGCCCAGCTCTGGGTAGTAGCGGGCACATTCCAGCCCGGCGAAGGCAAAAAACCTCGAGAGCTTTCACGCAGCATTAGGAGAGCTGAGATGCTGAAAAGCAGCAAAGCTGAACAGCCGGGCTCAGCTTCAATACGGTGCAATTGCCTGAATGGGAAAAACGAAGCAGCAGAACAGCGGGCTTCTGTGCGCACTGAAGGCAATGGCAAGCATGCAGCTGCTGCTCCTTGCCAAGCACAGTCAGCTGCCTATGTTCTTCTTTCTTGACAAACTCACTGCTGCCCTTCTTTTCAGCAGTTGCCATCGTGTTCCCTGCATCTGGGAGCCTCAGGGGACGAGCAGGATTTTCCCAGGAGGGATGCGTCAGGACTACGTAAAAACCCAGGCAAGTTGTCCTGGAACGCCTTCCATCCGCTTGCCAAGAGTGAATTCAGCAGGCAGGAGAGTGGCAGCCACCGTCCTCCAGCAGTCTGCCAGCTTCGCACACAAGCCGGCTTCTTTGCGGCTTCGTTCTTCGCCTCTTGCAAGCTACCGCGATCTCTGGCTGCCGGAGGCGGAGAAGCGGCTACTTCGCGCACAGAAGACTGGAACGGCAGCGGTGCCTTCCGGAGCGCCGCTTCTGCCGAAAGACGCCGGCAACCGGCGCTTCCCTTCGGCCAGCTCCGGAGCACCGTCTTCTGCTTCTCTAGTCGTCTACATCTTAGCGAAAAACTTTTCCGCTGCATTTCGCAAGGAGAAAGCCTACCAGCACTGCTCACCTTCCCCGATCTTGCCAAGAAATGGGATTTGCTGCTCATGTCAAGGACACTGCACTTTCCTGGCCAAGTTGCAAACTGCTGGCAGATGGCCGCGCTCTCTGCCCTCTCCTGCCCAGCTCTGGGTAGTAGCGGGCACATTCCAGCCCGGCGAAGGCAAAAAACCTCGAGAGCTTTCACGCAGCATTAGGAGAGCTGAGATGCTGAAAAGCAGCAAAGCTGAACAGCCGGGCTCAGCTTCAATACGGTGCAATTGCCTGAATGGGAAAAACGAAGCAGCAGAACAGCGGGCTTCTGTGCGCACTGAAGGCAATGGCAAGCATGCAGCTGCTGCTCCTTGCCAAGCACAGTCAGCTGCCTATGTTCTTCTTTCTTGACAAACTCACTGCTGCCCTTCTTTTCAGCAGTTGCCATCGTGTTCCCTGCATCTGGGAGCCTCAGGGGACGAGCAGGATTTTCCCAGGAGGGATGCGTCAGGACTACGTAAAAACCCAGGCAAGTTGTCCTGGAACGCCTTCCATCCGCTTGCCAAGAGTGAATTCAGCAGGCAGGAGAGTGGCAGCCACCGTCCTCCAGCAGTCTGCCAGCTTCGCACACAAGCCGGCTTCTTTGCGGCTTCGTTCTTCGCCTCTTGCAAGCTACCGCGATCTCTGGCTGCCGGAGGCGGAGAAGCGGCTACTTCGCGCACAGAAGACTGGAACGGCAGCGGTGCCTTCCGGAGCGCCGCTTCTGCCGAAAGACGCCGGCAACCGGCGCTTCCCTTCGGCCAGCTCCGGAGCACCGTCTTCTGCTTCTCTAGTCGTCTACATCTTAGCGAAAAACTTTTCCGCTGCATTTCGCAAGGAGAAAGCCTACCAGCACTGCTCACCTTCCCCGATCTTGCCAAGAAATGGGATTTGCTGCTCATGTCAAGGACACTGCACTTTCCTGGCCAAGTTGCAAACTGCTGGCAGATGGCCGCGCTCTCTGCCCTCTCCTGCCCAGCTCTGGGTAGTAGCGGGCACATTCCAGCCCGGCGAAGGCAAAAAACCTCGAGAGCTTTCACGCAGCATTAGGAGAGCTGAGATGCTGAAAAGCAGCAAAGCTGAACAGCCGGGCTCAGCTTCAATACGGTGCAATTGCCTGAATGGGAAAAACGAAGCAGCAGAACAGCGGGCTTCTGTGCGCACTGAAGGCAATGGCAAGCATGCAGCTGCTGCTCCTTGCCAAGCACAGTCAGCTGCCTATGTTCTTCTTTCTTGACAAACTCACTGCTGCCCTTCTTTTCAGCAGTTGCCATCGTGTTCCCTGCATCTGGGAGCCTCAGGGGACGAGCAGGATTTTCCCAGGAGGGATGCGTCAGGACTACGTAAAAACCCAGGCAAGTTGTCCTGGAACGCCTTCCATCCGCTTGCCAAGAGTGAATTCAGCAGGCAGGAGAGTGGCAGCCACCGTCCTCCAGCAGTCTGCCAGCTTCGCACACAAGCCGGCTTCTTTGCGGCTTCGTTCTTCGCCTCTTGCAAGCTACCGCGATCTCTGGCTGCCGGAGGCGGAGAAGCGGCTACTTCGCGCACAGAAGACTGGAACGGCAGCGGTGCCTTCCGGAGCGCCGCTTCTGCCGAAAGACGCCGGCAACCGGCGCTTCCCTTCGGCCAGCTCCGGAGCACCGTCTTCTGCTTCTCTAGTCGTCTACATCTTAGCGAAAAACTTTTCCGCTGCATTTCGCAAGGAGAAAGCCTACCAGCACTGCTCACCTTCCCCGATCTTGCCAAGAAATGGGATTTGCTGCTCATGTCAAGGACACTGCACTTTCCTGGCCAAGTTGCAAACTGCTGGCAGATGGCCGCGCTCTCTGCCCTCTCCTGCCCAGCTCTGGGTAGTAGCGGGCACATTCCAGCCCGGCGAAGGCAAAAAACCTCGAGAGCTTTCACGCAGCATTAGGAGAGCTGAGATGCTGAAAAGCAGCAAAGCTGAACAGCCGGGCTCAGCTTCAATACGGTGCAATTGCCTGAATGGGAAAAACGAAGCAGCAGAACAGCGGGCTTCTGTGCGCACTGAAGGCAATGGCAAGCATGCAGCTGCTGCTCCTTGCCAAGCACAGTCAGCTGCCTATGTTCTTCTTTCTTGACAAACTCACTGCTGCCCTTCTTTTCAGCAGTTGCCATCGTGTTCCCTGCATCTGGGAGCCTCAGGGGACGAGCAGGATTTTCCCAGGAGGGATGCGTCAGGACTACGTAAAAACCCAGGCAAGTTGTCCTGGAACGCCTTCCATCCGCTTGCCAAGAGTGAATTCAGCAGGCAGGAGAGTGGCAGCCACCGTCCTCCAGCAGTCTGCCAGCTTCGCACACAAGCCGGCTTCTTTGCGGCTTCGTTCTTCGCCTCTTGCAAGCTACCGCGATCTCTGGCTGCCGGAGGCGGAGAAGCGGCTACTTCGCGCACAGAAGACTGGAACGGCAGCGGTGCCTTCCGGAGCGCCGCTTCTGCCGAAAGACGCCGGCAACCGGCGCTTCCCTTCGGCCAGCTCCGGAGCACCGTCTTCTGCTTCTCTAGTCGTCTACATCTTAGCGAAAAACTTTTCCGCTGCATTTCGCAAGGAGAAAGCCTACCAGCACTGCTCACCTTCCCCGATCTTGCCAAGAAATGGGATTTGCTGCTCATGTCAAGGACACTGCACTTTCCTGGCCAAGTTGCAAACTGCTGGCAGATGGCCGCGCTCTCTGCCCTCTCCTGCCCAGCTCTGGGTAGTAGCGGGCACATTCCAGCCCGGCGAAGGCAAAAAACCTCGAGAGCTTTCACGCAGCATTAGGAGAGCTGAGATGCTGAAAAGCAGCAAAGCTGAACAGCCGGGCTCAGCTTCAATACGGTGCAATTGCCTGAATGGGAAAAACGAAGCAGCAGAACAGCGGGCTTCTGTGCGCACTGAAGGCAATGGCAAGCATGCAGCTGCTGCTCCTTGCCAAGCACAGTCAGCTGCCTATGTTCTTCTTTCTTGACAAACTCACTGCTGCCCTTCTTTTCAGCAGTTGCCATCGTGTTCCCTGCATCTGGGAGCCTCAGGGGACGAGCAGGATTTTCCCAGGAGGGATGCGTCAGGACTACGTAAAAACCCAGGCAAGTTGTCCTGGAACGCCTTCCATCCGCTTGCCAAGAGTGAATTCAGCAGGCAGGAGAGTGGCAGCCACCGTCCTCCAGCAGTCTGCCAGCTTCGCACACAAGCCGGCTTCTTTGCGGCTTCGTTCTTCGCCTCTTGCAAGCTACCGCGATCTCTGGCTGCCGGAGGCGGAGAAGCGGCTACTTCGCGCACAGAAGACTGGAACGGCAGCGGTGCCTTCCGGAGCGCCGCTTCTGCCGAAAGACGCCGGCAACCGGCGCTTCCCTTCGGCCAGCTCCGGAGCACCGTCTTCTGCTTCTCTAGTCGTCTACATCTTAGCGAAAAACTTTTCCGCTGCATTTCGCAAGGAGAAAGCCTACCAGCACTGCTCACCTTCCCCGATCTTGCCAAGAAATGGGATTTGCTGCTCATGTCAAGGACACTGCACTTTCCTGGCCAAGTTGCAAACTGCTGGCAGATGGCCGCGCTCTCTGCCCTCTCCTGCCCAGCTCTGGGTAGTAGCGGGCACATTCCAGCCCGGCGAAGGCAAAAAACCTCGAGAGCTTTCACGCAGCATTAGGAGAGCTGAGATGCTGAAAAGCAGCAAAGCTGAACAGCCGGGCTCAGCTTCAATACGGTGCAATTGCCTGAATGGGAAAAACGAAGCAGCAGAACAGCGGGCTTCTGTGCGCACTGAAGGCAATGGCAAGCATGCAGCTGCTGCTCCTTGCCAAGCACAGTCAGCTGCCTATGTTCTTCTTTCTTGACAAACTCACTGCTGCCCTTCTTTTCAGCAGTTGCCATCGTGTTCCCTGCATCTGGGAGCCTCAGGGGACGAGCAGGATTTTCCCAGGAGGGATGCGTCAGGACTACGTAAAAACCCAGGCAAGTTGTCCTGGAACGCCTTCCATCCGCTTGCCAAGAGTGAATTCAGCAGGCAGGAGAGTGGCAGCCACCGTCCTCCAGCAGTCTGCCAGCTTCGCACACAAGCCGGCTTCTTTGCGGCTTCGTTCTTCGCCTCTTGCAAGCTACCGCGATCTCTGGCTGCCGGAGGCGGAGAAGCGGCTACTTCGCGCACAGAAGACTGGAACGGCAGCGGTGCCTTCCGGAGCGCCGCTTCTGCCGAAAGACGCCGGCAACCGGCGCTTCCCTTCGGCCAGCTCCGGAGCACCGTCTTCTGCTTCTCTAGTCGTCTACATCTTAGCGAAAAACTTTTCCGCTGCATTTCGCAAGGAGAAAGCCTACCAGCACTGCTCACCTTCCCCGATCTTGCCAAGAAATGGGATTTGCTGCTCATGTCAAGGACACTGCACTTTCCTGGCCAAGTTGCAAACTGCTGGCAGATGGCCGCGCTCTCTGCCCTCTCCTGCCCAGCTCTGGGTAGTAGCGGGCACATTCCAGCCCGGCGAAGGCAAAAAACCTCGAGAGCTTTCACGCAGCATTAGGAGAGCTGAGATGCTGAAAAGCAGCAAAGCTGAACAGCCGGGCTCAGCTTCAATACGGTGCAATTGCCTGAATGGGAAAAACGAAGCAGCAGAACAGCGGGCTTCTGTGCGCACTGAAGGCAATGGCAAGCATGCAGCTGCTGCTCCTTGCCAAGCACAGTCAGCTGCCTATGTTCTTCTTTCTTGACAAACTCACTGCTGCCCTTCTTTTCAGCAGTTGCCATCGTGTTCCCTGCATCTGGGAGCCTCAGGGGACGAGCAGGATTTTCCCAGGAGGGATGCGTCAGGACTACGTAAAAACCCAGGCAAGTTGTCCTGGAACGCCTTCCATCCGCTTGCCAAGAGTGAATTCAGCAGGCAGGAGAGTGGCAGCCACCGTCCTCCAGCAGTCTGCCAGCTTCGCACACAAGCCGGCTTCTTTGCGGCTTCGTTCTTCGCCTCTTGCAAGCTACCGCGATCTCTGGCTGCCGGAGGCGGAGAAGCGGCTACTTCGCGCACAGAAGACTGGAACGGCAGCGGTGCCTTCCGGAGCGCCGCTTCTGCCGAAAGACGCCGGCAACCGGCGCTTCCCTTCGGCCAGCTCCGGAGCACCGTCTTCTGCTTCTCTAGTCGTCTACATCTTAGCGAAAAACTTTTCCGCTGCATTTCGCAAGGAGAAAGCCTACCAGCACTGCTCACCTTCCCCGATCTTGCCAAGAAATGGGATTTGCTGCTCATGTCAAGGACACTGCACTTTCCTGGCCAAGTTGCAAACTGCTGGCAGATGGCCGCGCTCTCTGCCCTCTCCTGCCCAGCTCTGGGTAGTAGCGGGCACATTCCAGCCCGGCGAAGGCAAAAAACCTCGAGAGCTTTCACGCAGCATTAGGAGAGCTGAGATGCTGAAAAGCAGCAAAGCTGAACAGCCGGGCTCAGCTTCAATACGGTGCAATTGCCTGAATGGGAAAAACGAAGCAGCAGAACAGCGGGCTTCTGTGCGCACTGAAGGCAATGGCAAGCATGCAGCTGCTGCTCCTTGCCAAGCACAGTCAGCTGCCTATGTTCTTCTTTCTTGACAAACTCACTGCTGCCCTTCTTTTCAGCAGTTGCCATCGTGTTCCCTGCATCTGGGAGCCTCAGGGGACGAGCAGGATTTTCCCAGGAGGGATGCGTCAGGACTACGTAAAAACCCAGGCAAGTTGTCCTGGAACGCCTTCCATCCGCTTGCCAAGAGTGAATTCAGCAGGCAGGAGAGTGGCAGCCACCGTCCTCCAGCAGTCTGCCAGCTTCGCACACAAGCCGGCTTCTTTGCGGCTTCGTTCTTCGCCTCTTGCAAGCTACCGCGATCTCTGGCTGCCGGAGGCGGAGAAGCGGCTACTTCGCGCACAGAAGACTGGAACGGCAGCGGTGCCTTCCGGAGCGCCGCTTCTGCCGAAAGACGCCGGCAACCGGCGCTTCCCTTCGGCCAGCTCCGGAGCACCGTCTTCTGCTTCTCTAGTCGTCTACATCTTAGCGAAAAACTTTTCCGCTGCATTTCGCAAGGAGAAAGCCTACCAGCACTGCTCACCTTCCCCGATCTTGCCAAGAAATGGGATTTGCTGCTCATGTCAAGGACACTGCACTTTCCTGGCCAAGTTGCAAACTGCTGGCAGATGGCCGCGCTCTCTGCCCTCTCCTGCCCAGCTCTGGGTAGTAGCGGGCACATTCCAGCCCGGCGAAGGCAAAAAACCTCGAGAGCTTTCACGCAGCATTAGGAGAGCTGAGATGCTGAAAAGCAGCAAAGCTGAACAGCCGGGCTCAGCTTCAATACGGTGCAATTGCCTGAATGGGAAAAACGAAGCAGCAGAACAGCGGGCTTCTGTGCGCACTGAAGGCAATGGCAAGCATGCAGCTGCTGCTCCTTGCCAAGCACAGTCAGCTGCCTATGTTCTTCTTTCTTGACAAACTCACTGCTGCCCTTCTTTTCAGCAGTTGCCATCGTGTTCCCTGCATCTGGGAGCCTCAGGGGACGAGCAGGATTTTCCCAGGAGGGATGCGTCAGGACTACGTAAAAACCCAGGCAAGTTGTCCTGGAACGCCTTCCATCCGCTTGCCAAGAGTGAATTCAGCAGGCAGGAGAGTGGCAGCCACCGTCCTCCAGCAGTCTGCCAGCTTCGCACACAAGCCGGCTTCTTTGCGGCTTCGTTCTTCGCCTCTTGCAAGCTACCGCGATCTCTGGCTGCCGGAGGCGGAGAAGCGGCTACTTCGCGCACAGAAGACTGGAACGGCAGCGGTGCCTTCCGGAGCGCCGCTTCTGCCGAAAGACGCCGGCAACCGGCGCTTCCCTTCGGCCAGCTCCGGAGCACCGTCTTCTGCTTCTCTAGTCGTCTACATCTTAGCGAAAAACTTTTCCGCTGCATTTCGCAAGGAGAAAGCCTACCAGCACTGCTCACCTTCCCCGATCTTGCCAAGAAATGGGATTTGCTGCTCATGTCAAGGACACTGCACTTTCCTGGCCAAGTTGCAAACTGCTGGCAGATGGCCGCGCTCTCTGCCCTCTCCTGCCCAGCTCTGGGTAGTAGCGGGCACATTCCAGCCCGGCGAAGGCAAAAAACCTCGAGAGCTTTCACGCAGCATTAGGAGAGCTGAGATGCTGAAAAGCAGCAAAGCTGAACAGCCGGGCTCAGCTTCAATACGGTGCAATTGCCTGAATGGGAAAAACGAAGCAGCAGAACAGCGGGCTTCTGTGCGCACTGAAGGCAATGGCAAGCATGCAGCTGCTGCTCCTTGCCAAGCACAGTCAGCTGCCTATGTTCTTCTTTCTTGACAAACTCACTGCTGCCCTTCTTTTCAGCAGTTGCCATCGTGTTCCCTGCATCTGGGAGCCTCAGGGGACGAGCAGGATTTTCCCAGGAGGGATGCGTCAGGACTACGTAAAAACCCAGGCAAGTTGTCCTGGAACGCCTTCCATCCGCTTGCCAAGAGTGAATTCAGCAGGCAGGAGAGTGGCAGCCACCGTCCTCCAGCAGTCTGCCAGCTTCGCACACAAGCCGGCTTCTTTGCGGCTTCGTTCTTCGCCTCTTGCAAGCTACCGCGATCTCTGGCTGCCGGAGGCGGAGAAGCGGCTACTTCGCGCACAGAAGACTGGAACGGCAGCGGTGCCTTCCGGAGCGCCGCTTCTGCCGAAAGACGCCGGCAACCGGCGCTTCCCTTCGGCCAGCTCCGGAGCACCGTCTTCTGCTTCTCTAGTCGTCTACATCTTAGCGAAAAACTTTTCCGCTGCATTTCGCAAGGAGAAAGCCTACCAGCACTGCTCACCTTCCCCGATCTTGCCAAGAAATGGGATTTGCTGCTCATGTCAAGGACACTGCACTTTCCTGGCCAAGTTGCAAACTGCTGGCAGATGGCCGCGCTCTCTGCCCTCTCCTGCCCAGCTCTGGGTAGTAGCGGGCACATTCCAGCCCGGCGAAGGCAAAAAACCTCGAGAGCTTTCACGCAGCATTAGGAGAGCTGAGATGCTGAAAAGCAGCAAAGCTGAACAGCCGGGCTCAGCTTCAATACGGTGCAATTGCCTGAATGGGAAAAACGAAGCAGCAGAACAGCGGGCTTCTGTGCGCACTGAAGGCAATGGCAAGCATGCAGCTGCTGCTCCTTGCCAAGCACAGTCAGCTGCCTATGTTCTTCTTTCTTGACAAACTCACTGCTGCCCTTCTTTTCAGCAGTTGCCATCGTGTTCCCTGCATCTGGGAGCCTCAGGGGACGAGCAGGATTTTCCCAGGAGGGATGCGTCAGGACTACGTAAAAACCCAGGCAAGTTGTCCTGGAACGCCTTCCATCCGCTTGCCAAGAGTGAATTCAGCAGGCAGGAGAGTGGCAGCCACCGTCCTCCAGCAGTCTGCCAGCTTCGCACACAAGCCGGCTTCTTTGCGGCTTCGTTCTTCGCCTCTTGCAAGCTACCGCGATCTCTGGCTGCCGGAGGCGGAGAAGCGGCTACTTCGCGCACAGAAGACTGGAACGGCAGCGGTGCCTTCCGGAGCGCCGCTTCTGCCGAAAGACGCCGGCAACCGGCGCTTCCCTTCGGCCAGCTCCGGAGCACCGTCTTCTGCTTCTCTAGTCGTCTACATCTTAGCGAAAAACTTTTCCGCTGCATTTCGCAAGGAGAAAGCCTACCAGCACTGCTCACCTTCCCCGATCTTGCCAAGAAATGGGATTTGCTGCTCATGTCAAGGACACTGCACTTTCCTGGCCAAGTTGCAAACTGCTGGCAGATGGCCGCGCTCTCTGCCCTCTCCTGCCCAGCTCTGGGTAGTAGCGGGCACATTCCAGCCCGGCGAAGGCAAAAAACCTCGAGAGCTTTCACGCAGCATTAGGAGAGCTGAGATGCTGAAAAGCAGCAAAGCTGAACAGCCGGGCTCAGCTTCAATACGGTGCAATTGCCTGAATGGGAAAAACGAAGCAGCAGAACAGCGGGCTTCTGTGCGCACTGAAGGCAATGGCAAGCATGCAGCTGCTGCTCCTTGCCAAGCACAGTCAGCTGCCTATGTTCTTCTTTCTTGACAAACTCACTGCTGCCCTTCTTTTCAGCAGTTGCCATCGTGTTCCCTGCATCTGGGAGCCTCAGGGGACGAGCAGGATTTTCCCAGGAGGGATGCGTCAGGACTACGTAAAAACCCAGGCAAGTTGTCCTGGAACGCCTTCCATCCGCTTGCCAAGAGTGAATTCAGCAGGCAGGAGAGTGGCAGCCACCGTCCTCCAGCAGTCTGCCAGCTTCGCACACAAGCCGGCTTCTTTGCGGCTTCGTTCTTCGCCTCTTGCAAGCTACCGCGATCTCTGGCTGCCGGAGGCGGAGAAGCGGCTACTTCGCGCACAGAAGACTGGAACGGCAGCGGTGCCTTCCGGAGCGCCGCTTCTGCCGAAAGACGCCGGCAACCGGCGCTTCCCTTCGGCCAGCTCCGGAGCACCGTCTTCTGCTTCTCTAGTCGTCTACATCTTAGCGAAAAACTTTTCCGCTGCATTTCGCAAGGAGAAAGCCTACCAGCACTGCTCACCTTCCCCGATCTTGCCAAGAAATGGGATTTGCTGCTCATGTCAAGGACACTGCACTTTCCTGGCCAAGTTGCAAACTGCTGGCAGATGGCCGCGCTCTCTGCCCTCTCCTGCCCAGCTCTGGGTAGTAGCGGGCACATTCCAGCCCGGCGAAGGCAAAAAACCTCGAGAGCTTTCACGCAGCATTAGGAGAGCTGAGATGCTGAAAAGCAGCAAAGCTGAACAGCCGGGCTCAGCTTCAATACGGTGCAATTGCCTGAATGGGAAAAACGAAGCAGCAGAACAGCGGGCTTCTGTGCGCACTGAAGGCAATGGCAAGCATGCAGCTGCTGCTCCTTGCCAAGCACAGTCAGCTGCCTATGTTCTTCTTTCTTGACAAACTCACTGCTGCCCTTCTTTTCAGCAGTTGCCATCGTGTTCCCTGCATCTGGGAGCCTCAGGGGACGAGCAGGATTTTCCCAGGAGGGATGCGTCAGGACTACGTAAAAACCCAGGCAAGTTGTCCTGGAACGCCTTCCATCCGCTTGCCAAGAGTGAATTCAGCAGGCAGGAGAGTGGCAGCCACCGTCCTCCAGCAGTCTGCCAGCTTCGCACACAAGCCGGCTTCTTTGCGGCTTCGTTCTTCGCCTCTTGCAAGCTACCGCGATCTCTGGCTGCCGGAGGCGGAGAAGCGGCTACTTCGCGCACAGAAGACTGGAACGGCAGCGGTGCCTTCCGGAGCGCCGCTTCTGCCGAAAGACGCCGGCAACCGGCGCTTCCCTTCGGCCAGCTCCGGAGCACCGTCTTCTGCTTCTCTAGTCGTCTACATCTTAGCGAAAAACTTTTCCGCTGCATTTCGCAAGGAGAAAGCCTACCAGCACTGCTCACCTTCCCCGATCTTGCCAAGAAATGGGATTTGCTGCTCATGTCAAGGACACTGCACTTTCCTGGCCAAGTTGCAAACTGCTGGCAGATGGCCGCGCTCTCTGCCCTCTCCTGCCCAGCTCTGGGTAGTAGCGGGCACATTCCAGCCCGGCGAAGGCAAAAAACCTCGAGAGCTTTCACGCAGCATTAGGAGAGCTGAGATGCTGAAAAGCAGCAAAGCTGAACAGCCGGGCTCAGCTTCAATACGGTGCAATTGCCTGAATGGGAAAAACGAAGCAGCAGAACAGCGGGCTTCTGTGCGCACTGAAGGCAATGGCAAGCATGCAGCTGCTGCTCCTTGCCAAGCACAGTCAGCTGCCTATGTTCTTCTTTCTTGACAAACTCACTGCTGCCCTTCTTTTCAGCAGTTGCCATCGTGTTCCCTGCATCTGGGAGCCTCAGGGGACGAGCAGGATTTTCCCAGGAGGGATGCGTCAGGACTACGTAAAAACCCAGGCAAGTTGTCCTGGAACGCCTTCCATCCGCTTGCCAAGAGTGAATTCAGCAGGCAGGAGAGTGGCAGCCACCGTCCTCCAGCAGTCTGCCAGCTTCGCACACAAGCCGGCTTCTTTGCGGCTTCGTTCTTCGCCTCTTGCAAGCTACCGCGATCTCTGGCTGCCGGAGGCGGAGAAGCGGCTACTTCGCGCACAGAAGACTGGAACGGCAGCGGTGCCTTCCGGAGCGCCGCTTCTGCCGAAAGACGCCGGCAACCGGCGCTTCCCTTCGGCCAGCTCCGGAGCACCGTCTTCTGCTTCTCTAGTCGTCTACATCTTAGCGAAAAACTTTTCCGCTGCATTTCGCAAGGAGAAAGCCTACCAGCACTGCTCACCTTCCCCGATCTTGCCAAGAAATGGGATTTGCTGCTCATGTCAAGGACACTGCACTTTCCTGGCCAAGTTGCAAACTGCTGGCAGATGGCCGCGCTCTCTGCCCTCTCCTGCCCAGCTCTGGGTAGTAGCGGGCACATTCCAGCCCGGCGAAGGCAAAAAACCTCGAGAGCTTTCACGCAGCATTAGGAGAGCTGAGATGCTGAAAAGCAGCAAAGCTGAACAGCCGGGCTCAGCTTCAATACGGTGCAATTGCCTGAATGGGAAAAACGAAGCAGCAGAACAGCGGGCTTCTGTGCGCACTGAAGGCAATGGCAAGCATGCAGCTGCTGCTCCTTGCCAAGCACAGTCAGCTGCCTATGTTCTTCTTTCTTGACAAACTCACTGCTGCCCTTCTTTTCAGCAGTTGCCATCGTGTTCCCTGCATCTGGGAGCCTCAGGGGACGAGCAGGATTTTCCCAGGAGGGATGCGTCAGGACTACGTAAAAACCCAGGCAAGTTGTCCTGGAACGCCTTCCATCCGCTTGCCAAGAGTGAATTCAGCAGGCAGGAGAGTGGCAGCCACCGTCCTCCAGCAGTCTGCCAGCTTCGCACACAAGCCGGCTTCTTTGCGGCTTCGTTCTTCGCCTCTTGCAAGCTACCGCGATCTCTGGCTGCCGGAGGCGGAGAAGCGGCTACTTCGCGCACAGAAGACTGGAACGGCAGCGGTGCCTTCCGGAGCGCCGCTTCTGCCGAAAGACGCCGGCAACCGGCGCTTCCCTTCGGCCAGCTCCGGAGCACCGTCTTCTGCTTCTCTAGTCGTCTACATCTTAGCGAAAAACTTTTCCGCTGCATTTCGCAAGGAGAAAGCCTACCAGCACTGCTCACCTTCCCCGATCTTGCCAAGAAATGGGATTTGCTGCTCATGTCAAGGACACTGCACTTTCCTGGCCAAGTTGCAAACTGCTGGCAGATGGCCGCGCTCTCTGCCCTCTCCTGCCCAGCTCTGGGTAGTAGCGGGCACATTCCAGCCCGGCGAAGGCAAAAAACCTCGAGAGCTTTCACGCAGCATTAGGAGAGCTGAGATGCTGAAAAGCAGCAAAGCTGAACAGCCGGGCTCAGCTTCAATACGGTGCAATTGCCTGAATGGGAAAAACGAAGCAGCAGAACAGCGGGCTTCTGTGCGCACTGAAGGCAATGGCAAGCATGCAGCTGCTGCTCCTTGCCAAGCACAGTCAGCTGCCTATGTTCTTCTTTCTTGACAAACTCACTGCTGCCCTTCTTTTCAGCAGTTGCCATCGTGTTCCCTGCATCTGGGAGCCTCAGGGGACGAGCAGGATTTTCCCAGGAGGGATGCGTCAGGACTACGTAAAAACCCAGGCAAGTTGTCCTGGAACGCCTTCCATCCGCTTGCCAAGAGTGAATTCAGCAGGCAGGAGAGTGGCAGCCACCGTCCTCCAGCAGTCTGCCAGCTTCGCACACAAGCCGGCTTCTTTGCGGCTTCGTTCTTCGCCTCTTGCAAGCTACCGCGATCTCTGGCTGCCGGAGGCGGAGAAGCGGCTACTTCGCGCACAGAAGACTGGAACGGCAGCGGTGCCTTCCGGAGCGCCGCTTCTGCCGAAAGACGCCGGCAACCGGCGCTTCCCTTCGGCCAGCTCCGGAGCACCGTCTTCTGCTTCTCTAGTCGTCTACATCTTAGCGAAAAACTTTTCCGCTGCATTTCGCAAGGAGAAAGCCTACCAGCACTGCTCACCTTCCCCGATCTTGCCAAGAAATGGGATTTGCTGCTCATGTCAAGGACACTGCACTTTCCTGGCAAGTTGCAAACTGCTGGCAGATGGCCGCGCTCTCTGCCCTCTCCTGCCCAGCTCTGGGTAGTAGCGGGCACATTCCAGCCCGGCGAAGGCAAAAAACCTCGAGAGCTTTCACGCAGCATTAGGAGAGCTGAGATGCTGAAAAGCAGCAAAGCTGAACAGCCGGGCTCAGCTTCAATACGGTGCAATTGCCTGAATGGGAAAAACGAAGCAGCAGAACAGCGGGCTTCTGTGCGCACTGAAGGCAATGGCAAGCATGCAGCTGCTGCTCCTTGCCAAGCACAGTCAGCTGCCTATGTTCTTCTTTCTTGACAAACTCACTGCTGCCCTTCTTTTCAGCAGTTGCCATCGTGTTCCCTGCATCTGGGAGCCTCAGGGGACGAGCAGGATTTTCCCAGGAGGGATGCGTCAGGACTACGTAAAAACCCAGGCAAGTTGTCCTGGAACGCCTTCCATCCGCTTGCCAAGAGTGAATTCAGCAGGCAGGAGAGTGGCAGCCACCGTCCTCCAGCAGTCTGCCAGCTTCGCACACAAGCCGGCTTCTTTGCGGCTTCGTTCTTCGCCTCTTGCAAGCTACCGCGATCTCTGGCTGCCGGAGGCGGAGAAGCGGCTACTTCGCGCACAGAAGACTGGAACGGCAGCGGTGCCTTCCGGAGCGCCGCTTCTGCCGAAAGACGCCGGCAACCGGCGCTTCCCTTCGGCCAGCTCCGGAGCACCGTCTTCTGCTTCTCTAGTCGTCTACATCTTAGCGAAAAACTTTTCCGCTGCATTTCGCAAGGAGAAAGCCTACCAGCACTGCTCACCTTCCCCGATCTTGCCAAGAAATGGGATTTGCTGCTCATGTCAAGGACACTGCACTTTCCTGGGCAAGTTGCAAACTGCTGGCAGATGGCCGCGCTCTCTGCCCTCTCCTGCCCAGCTCTGGGTAGTAGCGGGCACATTCCAGCCCGGCGAAGGCAAAAAACCTCGAGAGCTTTCACGCAGCATTAGGAGAGCTGAGATGCTGAAAAGCAGCAAAGCTGAACAGCCGGGCTCAGCTTCAATACGGTGCAATTGCCTGAATGGGAAAAACGAAGCAGCAGAACAGCGGGCTTCTGTGCGCACTGAAGGCAATGGCAAGCATGCAGCTGCTGCTCCTTGCCAAGCACAGTCAGCTGCCTATGTTCTTCTTTCTTGACAAACTCACTGCTGCCCTTCTTTTCAGCAGTTGCCATCGTGTTCCCTGCATCTGGGAGCCTCAGGGGACGAGCAGGATTTTCCCAGGAGGGATGCGTCAGGACTACGTAAAAACCCAGGCAAGTTGTCCTGGAACGCCTTCCATCCGCTTGCCAAGAGTGAATTCAGCAGGCAGGAGAGTGGCAGCCACCGTCCTCCAGCAGTCTGCCAGCTTCGCACACAAGCCGGCTTCTTTGCGGCTTCGTTCTTCGCCTCTTGCAAGCTACCGCGATCTCTGGCTGCCGGAGGCGGAGAAGCGGCTACTTCGCGCACAGAAGACTGGAACGGCAGCGGTGCCTTCCGGAGCGCCGCTTCTGCCGAAAGACGCCGGCAACCGGCGCTTCCCTTCGGCCAGCTCCGGAGCACCGTCTTCTGCTTCTCTAGTCGTCTACATCTTAGCGAAAAACTTTTCCGCTGCATTTCGCAAGGAGAAAGCCTACCAGCACTGCTCACCTTCCCCGATCTTGCCAAGAAATGGGATTTGCTGCTCATGTCAAGGACACTGCACTTTCCTGGCAAGTTGCAAACTGCTGGCAGATGGCCGCGCTCTCTGCCCTCTCCTGCCCAGCTCTGGGTAGTAGCGGGCACATTCCAGCCCGGCGAAGGCAAAAAACCTCGAGAGCTTTCACGCAGCATTAGGAGAGCTGAGATGCTGAAAAGCAGCAAAGCTGAACAGCCGGGCTCAGCTTCAATACGGTGCAATTGCCTGAATGGGAAAAACGAAGCAGCAGAACAGCGGGCTTCTGTGCGCACTGAAGGCAATGGCAAGCATGCAGCTGCTGCTCCTTGCCAAGCACAGTCAGCTGCCTATGTTCTTCTTTCTTGACAAACTCACTGCTGCCCTTCTTTTCAGCAGTTGCCATCGTGTTCCCTGCATCTGGGAGCCTCAGGGGACGAGCAGGATTTTCCCAGGAGGGATGCGTCAGGACTACGTAAAAACCCAGGCAAGTTGTCCTGGAACGCCTTCCATCCGCTTGCCAAGAGTGAATTCAGCAGGCAGGAGAGTGGCAGCCACCGTCCTCCAGCAGTCTGCCAGCTTCGCACACAAGCCGGCTTCTTTGCGGCTTCGTTCTTCGCCTCTTGCAAGCTACCGCGATCTCTGGCTGCCGGAGGCGGAGAAGCGGCTACTTCGCGCACAGAAGACTGGAACGGCAGCGGTGCCTTCCGGAGCGCCGCTTCTGCCGAAAGACGCCGGCAACCGGCGCTTCCCTTCGGCCAGCTCCGGAGCACCGTCTTCTGCTTCTCTAGTCGTCTACATCTTAGCGAAAAACTTTTCCGCTGCATTTCGCAAGGAGAAAGCCTACCAGCACTGCTCACCTTCCCCGATCTTGCCAAGAAATGGGATTTGCTGCTCATGTCAAGGACACTGCACTTTCCTGGGCAAGTTGCAAACTGCTGGCAGATGGCCGTGCTCTCTGCCCTCTCCTGCCCAGCTCTGGGTAGTAGCGGGCACATTCCAGCCCGGCGAAGGCAAAAAACCTCGAGAGCTTTCACGCAGCATTAGGAGAGCTGAGATGCTGAAAAGCAGCAAAGCTGAACAGCCGGGCTCAGCTTCAATACGGTGCAATTGCCTGAATGGGAAAAACGAAGCAGCAGAACAGCGGGCTTCTGTGCGCACTGAAGGCAATGGCAAGCATGCAGCTGCTGCTCCTTGCCAAGCACAGTCAGCTGCCTATGTTCTTCTTTCTTGACAAACTCACCGCTGCCCTTCTTTTCAGCAGCTGCCATCGTGTTCTCTGCATCTGGGAGCCTCAGGGGAGCAGCAAGAATTTCCAAGGAGGGATGCAACAGGACTACGTAAAAACCCAGGAAAGTTGTCCTGGAACGCCTTCCATCCGCATGCCAAGAGTGAATTCAGCAGGCAGGAGAGTGGCAGCCACCGTCCTCCAGCAGTCTGCAAGCTTCGCACACAAGCCCTCTTCTTCGCGGCTTTGTTCTTCGCCTCTTGCAAGCTACCGCGATCTCTGGCTGCCGGAGGCGAAGAAGCGGCTACTTCGCGCACAGATGACTGGAGCGGCAGCGGTGCGCTCCGGAGCGCCGCTTCTGCCGAAAGACGCCGGCAAGCGGCACTTCTTTTCGGCCAGCGCCGGAGCTGCGTATTCTGCCTCTCTAGTCGCCTACATCTTAGCGAAAAGCTTTGCCACATTTCTCAAGGAGAAAGTGTACCAGCTGCATTTCGAAATTGGATTTGCTGCACAAAGGACACTGCACTTTGCTGGGCAAGCCGCAAACTGCTGGCACACTCCTGCCCAGCTCTGGGTAGTAGCGGGCACGTTGCAGCCTGGCGAAGGCAAGAAATGGAGAGCTGTTGCAGCTGAGATGCTGAAAAGCAGCAAAGCTGAACAGCCTGCCTCAGCTTCAATCCTCTGCTGGAATGCGGAAAACGAAGCAGCAGAGCAGCGGGCTTCTGTGCGCACCTTCCAGCAGCTGCTCCTTGCCAAGCACAGGCAGCTGCCTATGTTCTTGTTTCTGGACAAACTCACCGCTGCCCTTCTTTTCAGCAGCTGCCATCGTGTTCTCTGCATCTGGGAGCCTCCGGGGAGCAGCAAGAATTTCCAAGGAGGGATGCAACAGGACTAGTAAAAACCCAGGAAAGTTGTCCTGGAACACCTTCCACTCGCATGCCCAGAGTGAATTCAAGAGGCAGGAGAGCGGCAGCCACCGTCCTGCAGCAGTCTGCAAGCTTCGCACACAAGCCCTCTTCTTCGCAGCTTTGTTCTTCGCCTCTTGCAAGCTACCGCGATCTCTGGCTGCCGGAGGCGAAGAAGCGGCTACTTCGCGCACAGATGACTGGAGCGGCAGCGGTGCGCTCCGGAGCGCCGCTTCTGCCGAAAGACGCCGGGAAGCGGCACTTCTTTTCGGCCAGCGCCGGAGCTGCGTATTCTGCCTCTCTAGTCGCCTACATCTTAGCGAAAAGCTTTGCCACTCCATTTCTCAAGGAGAAAGTGTACCAGAACTGCTCACTTCCCCGAACTTGCCAAGAAATTGGATTTGCTGCACATTCCAAGGACACTGCACTTTGCTGGGCAAGCCGCAAACTGCTGGCAGATGAGCGTGCTCTCTGCCCACTCCTGCCCAGCTCTGGGTAGTAGCGGGCACGTTGCAGCCTGGCGAAGGCAAGAAACATGGAGAGCTGTCACAGAGCAGAAGGGCAGCTGAGATGCTGAAAAGCAGCAAAGCTGAACAGCCTGCCTCAGCTTCAATCCTCTGCAATTGACTGAATGCGGAAAACGAAGCAGCAGAGCAGCGGGCTTCTGTGCGCACTGAAGGCAATTGCAAGAATCCAGCAGCTGCTCCTTGCCAAGCACAGGCAGCTGCCTATGTTCTTGTTTCTGGACAAACTCACCGCTGCCCTTCTTTTCAGCAGCTGCCATCGTGTTCTCTGCATCTGGGAGCCTCCGGGGAGCAGCAAGAATTTCCAAGGAGGGATGCAACAGGACTAGTTAAAAACCCAGGAAAGTTGTCCTGGAACACCTTCCACTCGCATGCCCAGAGTGAATTCAAGAGGCAGGAGAGCGGCAGCCACCGTCCTGCAGCAGTCTGCAAGCTTCGCACACAAGCCCTCTTCTTCGCAGCTTTGTTCTTCGCCTCTTGCAAGCTACCGCGATCTCTGGCTGCCGGAGGCGAAGAAGCGGCTACTTCGCGCACAGATGACTGGAGCGGCAGCGGTGCGCTCCGGAGCGCCGCTTCTGCCGAAAGACGCCGGGAAGCGGCACTTCTTTTCGGCCAGCGCCGGAGCTGCGTATTCTGCCTCTCTAGTCGCCTACATCTTAGCGAAAAGCTTTGCCACTCCATTTCTCAAGGAGAAAGTGTACCAGAACTGCTCACTTGCCCGGACTTGCCAAGAAATTGGATTTGCTGCACATTCCAAGGACACTGCACTTTGCTGGGCAAGCCGCAAACTGCTGGCAGATAAGCGTGCTCTCTGCCCACTCCTGCCCAGCTCTGGGTAGTAGCGGGCACGTTGCAGCCTGGCGAAGGCAAGAAACATGGAGAGCTGTCACAGAGCAGAAGGGCAGCTGAGATGCTGAAAAGCAGCAAAGCTGAACAGCCTGCCTCAGCTTCAATCCTCTGCAATTGACTGAATGCGGAAAACGAAGCAGCAGAGCAGCGGGCTTCTGTGCGCACTGAAGGCAATTGCAAGAATCCAGCAGCTGCTCCTTGCCAAGCACAGGCAGCTGCCTATGTTCTTGTTTCTGGACAAACTCACCGCTGCCCTTCTTTTCAGCAGCTGCCATCGTGTTCTCTGCATCTGGGAGCCTCCGGGGAGCAGCAAGAATTTCCAAGGAGGGATGCAACAGGACTAGTTAAAAACCCAGGAAAGTTGTCCTGGAACACCTTCCACTCGCATGCCCAGAGTGAATTCAAGAGGCAGGAGAGCGGCAGCCACCGTCCTGCAGCAGTCTGCAAGCTTCGCACACAAGCCCTCTTCTTCGCAGCTTTGTTCTTCGCCTCTTGCAAGCTACCGCGATCTCTGGCTGCCGGAGGCGAAGAAGCGGCTACTTCGCGCACAGATGACTGGAGCGGCAGCGGTGCGCTCCGGAGCGCCGCTTCTGCCGAAAGACGCCGGGAAGCGGCACTTCTTTTCGGCCAGCGCCGGAGCTGCGTATTCTGCCTCTCTAGTCGCCTACATCTTAGCGAAAAGCTTTGCCACTCCATTTCTCAAGGAGAAAGTGTACCAGAACTGCTCACTTCCCCGAACTTGCCAAGAAATTGGATTTGCTGCATATTCTAAGGACACTGCACTTTGCTGGGCAAGCCGCAAACTGCTGGCAGATGAGCGTGCTCTCTGCCCACTCCTGCCCAGCTCTGGGTAGTAGCGGGCACGTTGCAGCCTGGCGAAGGCAAGAAACCTGGAGAGCTGTCACAGAGCTGAGGGGCAGCTGAGATGCTGAAAAGCAGCAAAGCTGAACAGCCTGCCTCAGCTTCAATCCTCTGCAATTGGCTGAATGCGGAAAACGAAGCAGCAGAGCAGCGGGCTTCTGTGCGCACTGAAGGCAATTGCAAGAATCCAGCAGCTGCTCCTTGCCAAGCACAGGCAGCTGCCTATGTTCTTGTTTCTGGACAAACTCACCGCTGCCCTTCTTTTCAGCAGCTGCCATCGTGTTCTCTGCATCTGGGAGCCTCCGGGGAGCAGCAAGAATTTCCAAGGAGGGATGCAACAGGACTAGTTAAAAACCCAGGAAAGTTGTCCTGGAACACCTTCCACTCGCATGCCCAGAGTGAATTCAAGAGGCAGGAGAGCGGCAGCCACCGTCCTGCAGCAGTCTGCAAGCTTCGCACACAAGCCCTCTTCTTCGCAGCTTTGTTCTTCGCCTCTTGCAAGCTACCGCGATCTCTGGCTGCCGGAGGCGAAGAAGCGGCTACTTCGCGCACAGATGACTGGAGCGGCAGCGGTGCGCTCCGGAGCGCCGCTTCTGCCGAAAGACGCCGGGAAGCGGCACTTCTTTTCGGCCAGCGCCGGAGCTGCGTATTCTGCCTCTCTAGTCGCCTACATCTTAGCGAAAAGCTTTGCCACTCCATTTCTCAAGGAGAAAGTGTACCAGAACTGCTCACTTGCCCCGAACTTGCCAAGAAATTGGATTTGCTGCACATTCCAAGGACACTGCACTTTGCTGGGCAAGCCGCAAACTGCTGGCAGATAAGTGTGCTCTCTGCCCACTCCTGCCCAGCTCTGGGTAGTAGCGGGCACGTTGCAGCCTGGCGAAGGCAAGAAACCTGGAGAGCTGTCACAGAGCAGAAGGGCAGCTGAGATGCTGAAAAGCAGCAAAGCTGAACAGCCTGCCTCAGCTTCAATCCTCTGCAATTGACTGAATGCGGAAAACGAAGCAGCAGAGCAGCGGGCTTCTGTGCGCACTGAAGGCAATTGCAAGAATCCAGCAGCTGCTCCTTGCCAAGCACAGGCAGCTGCCTATGTTCTTGTTTCTGGACAAACTCACCGCTGCCCTTCTTTTCAGCAGCTGCCATCGTGTTCTCTGCATCTGGGAGCCTCCGGGGAGCAGCAAGAATTTCCAAGGAGGGATGCAACAGGACTAGTTAAAAACCCAGGAAAGTTGTCCTGGAACACCTTCCACTCGCATGCCCAGAGTGAATTCAAGAGGCAGGAGAGCGGCAGCCACCGTCCTGCAGCAGTCTGCAAGCTTCGCACACAAGCCCTCTTCTTCGCAGCTTTGTTCTTCGCCTCTTGCAAGCTACCGCGATCTCTGGCTGCCGGAGGCGAAGAAGCGGCTACTTCGCGCACAGATGACTGGAGCGGCAGCGGTGCGCTCCGGAGCGCCGCTTCTGCCGAAAGACGCCGGGAAGCGGCACTTCTTTTCGGCCAGCGCCGGAGCTGCGTATTCTGCCTCTCTAGTCGCCTACATCTTAGCGAAAAGCTTTGCCACTCCATTTCTCAAGGAGAAAGTGTACCAGAACTGCTCATTGCCCCGAACTTGCCAAGAAATTGGATTTGCTGCACATTCCAAGGACACTGCACTTTGCTGGGCAAGCCGCAAACTGCTGGCAGATAAGTGTGCTCTCTGCCCACTCCTGCCCAGCTCTGGGTAGTAGCGGGCACGTTGCAGCCTGGCGAAGGCAAGAAACATGGAGAGCTGTCACAGAGCAGAAGGGCAGCTGAGATGCTGAAAAGCAGCAAAGCTGAACAGCCTGCCTCAGCTTCAATCCTCTGCAATTGACTGAATGCGGAAAACGAAGCAGCAGAGCAGCGGGCTTCTGTGCGCACTGAAGGCAATTGCAAGAATCCAGCAGCTGCTCCTTGCCAAGCACAGGCAGCTGCCTATGTTCTTGTTTCTGGACAAACTCACCGCTGCCCTTCTTTTCAGCAGCTGCCATCGTGTTCTCTGCATCTGGGAGCCTCCGGGGAGCAGCAAGAATTTCCAAGGAGGGATGCAACAGGACTAGTTAAAAACCCAGGAAAGTTGTCCTGGAACACCTTCCACTCGCATGCCCAGAGTGAATTCAAGAGGCAGGAGAGCGGCAGCCACCGTCCTGCAGCAGTCTGCAAGCTTCGCACACAAGCCCTCTTCTTCGCAGCTTTGTTCTTCGCCTCTTGCAAGCTACCGCGATCTCTGGCTGCCGGAGGCGAAGAAGCGGCTACTTCGCGCACAGATGACTGGAGCGGCAGCGGTGCGCTCCGGAGCGCCGCTTCTGCCGAAAGACGCCGGGAAGCGGCACTTCTTTTCGGCCAGCGCCGGAGCTGCGTATTCTGCCTCTCTAGTCGCCTACATCTTAGCGAAAAGCTTTGCCACTCCATTTCTCAAGGAGAAAGTGTACCAGAACTGCTCACTTGCCGCGGACTTGCCAAGAAATTGGATTTGCTGCACATTCCAAGGACACTGCACTTTGCTGGGCAAGCCGCAAACTGCTGGCAGATAAGTGTGCTCTCTGCCCACTCCTGCCCAGCTCTGGGTAGTAGCGGGCACGTTGCAGCCTGGCGAAGGCAAGAAACATGGAGAGCTGTCACAGAGCAGAAGGGCAGCTGAGATGCTGAAAAGCAGCAAAGCTGAACAGCCTGCCTCAGCTTCAATCCTCTGCAATTGACTGAATGCGGAAAACGAAGCAGCAGAGCAGCGGGCTTCTGTGCGCACTGAAGGCAATTGCAAGAATCCAGCAGCTGCTCCTTGCCAAGCACAGGCAGCTGCCTATGTTCTTGTTTCTGGACAAACTCACCGCTGCCCTTCTTTTCAGCAGCTGCCATCGTGTTCTCTGCATCTGGGAGCCTCCGGGGAGCAGCAAGAATTTCCAAGGAGGGATGCAACAGGACTAGTTAAAAACCCAGGAAAGTTGTCCTGGAACACCTTCCACTCGCATGCCCAGAGTGAATTCAAGAGGCAGGAGAGCGGCAGCCACCGTCCTGCAGCAGTCTGCAAGCTTCGCACACAAGCCCTCTTCTTCGCAGCTTTGTTCTTCGCCTCTTGCAAGCTACCGCGATCTCTGGCTGCCGGAGGCGAAGAAGCGGCTACTTCGCGCACAGATGACTGGAGCGGCAGCGGTGCGCTCCGGAGCGCCGCTTCTGCCGAAAGACGCCGGGAAGCGGCACTTCTTTTCGGCCAGCGCCGGAGCTGCGTATTCTGCCTCTCTAGTCGCCTACATCTTAGCGAAAAGCTTTGCCACTCCATTTCTCAAGGAGAAAGTGTACCAGAACTGCTCACTTCCCCGAACTTGCCAAGAAATTGGATTTGCTGCACATTCCAAGGACACTGCACTTTGCTGGGCAAGCCGCAAACTGCTGGCAGATGAGTGTGCTCTCTGCCCACTCCTGCCCAGCTCTGGGTAGTAGCGGGCACGTTGCAGCCTGGCGAAGGCAAGAAACATGGAGAGCTGTCACAGAGCAGAAGGGCAGCTGAGATGCTGAAAAGCAGCAAAGCTGAACAGCCTGCCTCAGCTTCAATCCTCTGCAATTGACTGAATGCGGAAAACGAAGCAGCAGAGCAGCGGGCTTCTGTGCGCACTGAAGGCAATTGCAAGAATCCAGCAGCTGCTCCTTGCCAAGCACAGGCAGCTGCCTATGTTCTTGTTTCTGGACAAACTCACCGCTGCCCTTCTTTTCAGCAGCTGCCATCGTGTTCTCTGCATCTGGGAGCCTCCGGGGAGCAGCAAGAATTTCCAAGGAGGGATGCAACAGGACTAGTTAAAAACCCAGGAAAGTTGTCCTGGAACACCTTCCACTCGCATGCCCAGAGTGAATTCAAGAGGCAGGAGAGCGGCAGCCACCGTCCTGCAGCAGTCTGCAAGCTTCGCACACAAGCCCTCTTCTTCGCAGCTTTGTTCTTCGCCTCTTGCAAGCTACCGCGATCTCTGGCTGCCGGAGGCGAAGAAGCGGCTACTTCGCGCACAGATGACTGGAGCGGCAGCGGTGCGCTCCGGAGCGCCGCTTCTGCCGAAAGACGCCGGGAAGCGGCACTTCTTTTCGGCCAGCGCCGGAGCTGCGTATTCTGCCTCTCTAGTCGCCTACATCTTAGCGAAAAGCTTTGCCACTCCATTTCTCAAGGAGAAAGTGTACCAGAACTGCTCACTTGCCGCGGACTTGCCAAGAAATTGGATTTGCTGCACATTCCAAGGACACTGCACTTTGCTGGGCAAGCCGCAAACTGCTGGCAGATGAGTGTGCTCTCTGCCCACTCCTGCCCAGCTCTGGGTAGTAGCGGGCACGTTGCAGCCTGGCGAAGGCAAGAAACATGGAGAGCTGTCACAGAGCAGAAGGGCAGCTGAGATGCTGAAAAGCAGCAAAGCTGAACAGCCTGCCTCAGCTTCAATCCTCTGCAATTGACTGAATGCGGAAAACGAAGCAGCAGAGCAGCGGGCTTCTGTGCGCACTGAAGGCAATTGCAAGAATCCAGCAGCTGCTCCTTGCCAAGCACAGGCAGCTGCCTATGTTCTTGTTTCTGGACAAACTCACCGCTGCCCTTCTTTTCAGCAGCTGCCATCGTGTTCTCTGCATCTGGGAGCCTCCGGGGAGCAGCAAGAATTTCCAAGGAGGGATGCAACAGGACTAGTTAAAAACCCAGGAAAGTTGTCCTGGAACACCTTCCACTCGCATGCCCAGAGTGAATTCAAGAGGCAGGAGAGCGGCAGCCACCGTCCTGCAGCAGTCTGCAAGCTTCGCACACAAGCCCTCTTCTTCGCAGCTTTGTTCTTCGCCTCTTGCAAGCTACCGCGATCTCTGGCTGCCGGAGGCGAAGAAGCGGCTACTTCGCGCACAGATGACTGGAGCGGCAGCGGTGCGCTCCGGAGCGCCGCTTCTGCCGAAAGACGCCGGGAAGCGGCACTTCTTTTCGGCCAGCGCCGGAGCTGCGTATTCTGCCTCTCTAGTCGCCTACATCTTAGCGAAAAGCTTTGCCACTCCATTTCTCAAGGAGAAAGTGTACCAGAACTGCTCACATGCCCCGAACTTGCCAAGAAATTGGATTTGCTGCACATTCCAAGGACACTGCACTTTGCTGGGCAAGCCGCAAACTGCTGGCAGATAAGTGTGCTCTCTGCCCACTCCTGCCCAGCTCTGGGTAGTAGCGGGCACGTTGCAGCCTGGCGAAGGCAAGAAACCTGGAGAGCTGTCACAGAGCAGAAGGGCAGCTGAGATGCTGAAAAGCAGCAAAGCTGAACAGCCTGCCTCAGCTTCAATCCTCTGCAATTGACTGAATGCGGAAAACGAAGCAGCAGAGCAGCGGGCTTCTGTGCGCACTGAAGGCAATTGCAAGAATCCAGCAGCTGCTCCTTGCCAAGCACAGGCAGCTGCCTATGTTCTTGTTTCTGGACAAACTCACCGCTGCCCTTCTTTTCAGCAGCTGCCATCGTGTTCTCTGCATCTGGGAGCCTCCGGGGAGCAGCAAGAATTTCCAAGGAGGGATGCAACAGGACTAGTTAAAAACCCAGGAAAGTTGTCCTGGAACACCTTCCACTCGCATGCCCAGAGTGAATTCAAGAGGCAGGAGAGCGGCAGCCACCGTCCTGCAGCAGTCTGCAAGCTTCGCACACAAGCCCTCTTCTTCGCAGCTTTGTTCTTCGCCTCTTGCAAGCTACCGCGATCTCTGGCTGCCGGAGGCGAAGAAGCGGCTACTTCGCGCACAGATGACTGGAGCGGCAGCGGTGCGCTCCGGAGCGCCGCTTCTGCCGAAAGACGCCGGGAAGCGGCACTTCTTTTCGGCCAGCGCCGGAGCTGCGTATTCTGCCTCTCTAGTCGCCTACATCTTAGCGAAAAGCTTTGCCACTCCATTTCTCAAGGAGAAAGTGTACCAGAACTGCTCACTTGCCGCGGACTTGCCAAGAAATTGGATTTGCTGCACATTCCAAGGACACTGCACTTTGCTGGGCAAGCCGCAAACTGCTGGCAGATAAGTGTGCTCTCTGCCCACTCCTGCCCAGCTCTGGGTAGTAGCGGGCACGTTGCAGCCTGGCGAAGGCAAGAAACCTGGAGAGCTGTCACAGAGCAGAAGGGCAGCTGAGATGCTGAAAAGCAGCAAAGCTGAACAGCCTGCCTCAGCTTCAATCCTCTGCAATTGACTGAATGCGGAAAACGAAGCAGCAGAGCAGCGGGCTTCTGTGCGCACTGAAGGCAATTGCAAGAATCCAGCAGCTGCTCCTTGCCAAGCACAGGCAGCTGCCTATGTTCTTGTTTCTGGACAAACTCACCGCTGCCCTTCTTTTCAGCAGCTGCCATCGTGTTCTCTGCATCTGGGAGCCTCCGGGGAGCAGCAAGAATTTCCAAGGAGGGATGCAACAGGACTAGTTAAAAACCCAGGAAAGTTGTCCTGGAACACCTTCCACTCGCATGCCCAGAGTGAATTCAAGAGGCAGGAGAGCGGCAGCCACCGTCCTGCAGCAGTCTGCAAGCTTCGCACACAAGCCCTCTTCTTCGCAGCTTTGTTCTTCGCCTCTTGCAAGCTACCGCGATCTCTGGCTGCCGGAGGCGAAGAAGCGGCTACTTCGCGCACAGATGACTGGAGCGGCAGCGGTGCGCTCCGGAGCGCCGCTTCTGCCGAAAGACGCCGGGAAGCGGCACTTCTTTTCGGCCAGCGCCGGAGCTGCGTATTCTGCCTCTCTAGTCGCCTACATCTTAGCGAAAAGCTTTGCCACTCCATTTCTCAAGGAGAAAGTGTACCAGAACTGCTCACATTCCCCGAACTTGCCAAGAAATTGGATTTGCTGCACATTCCAAGGACACTGCACTTTGCTGGGCAAGCCGCAAACTGCTGGCAGATAAGTGTGCTCTCTGCCCACTCCTGCCCAGCTCTGGGTAGTAGCGGGCACGTTGCAGCCTGGCGAAGGCAAGAAACATGGAGAGCTGTCACAGAGCAGAAGGGCAGCTGAGATGCTGAAAAGCAGCAAAGCTGAACAGCCTGCCTCAGCTTCAATCCTCTGCAATTGACTGAATGCGGAAAACGAAGCAGCAGAGCAGCGGGCTTCTGTGCGCACTGAAGGCAATTGCAAGAATCCAGCAGCTGCTCCTTGCCAAGCACAGGCAGCTGCCTATGTTCTTGTTTCTGGACAAACTCACCGCTGCCCTTCTTTTCAGCAGCTGCCATCGTGTTCTCTGCATCTGGGAGCCTCCGGGGAGCAGCAAGAATTTCCAAGGAGGGATGCAACAGGACTAGTAAAAACCCAGGAAAGTTGTCCTGGAACACCTTCCACTCGCATGCCCAGAGTGAATTCAAGAGGCAGGAGAGCGGCAGCCACCGTCCTGCAGCAGTCTGCAAGCTTCGCACACAAGCCCTCTTCTTCGCAGCTTTGTTCTTCGCCTCTTGCAAGCTACCGCGATCTCTGGCTGCCGGAGGCGAAGAAGCGGCTACTTCGCGCACAGATGACTGGAGCGGCAGCGGTGCGCTCCGGAGCGCCGCTTCTGCCGAAAGACGCCGGGAAGCGGCACTTCTTTTCGGCCAGCGCCGGAGCTGCGTATTCTGCCTCTCTAGTCGCCTACATCTTAGCGAAAAGCTTTGCCACTCCATTTCTCAAGGAGAAAGTGTACCAGAACTGCTCACTTGCCCCGGACTTGCCAAGAAATTGGATTTGCTGCACATTCCAAGGACACTGCACTTTGCTGGGCAAGCCGCAAACTGCTGGCAGATAAGTGTGCTCTCTGCCCACTCCTGCCCAGCTCTGGGTAGTAGCGGGCACGTTGCAGCCTGGCGAAGGCAAGAAACATGGAGAGCTGTCACAGAGCAGAAGGGCAGCTGAGATGCTGAAAAGCAGCAAAGCTGAACAGCCTGCCTCAGCTTCAATCCTCTGCAATTGACTGAATGCGGAAAACGAAGCAGCAGAGCAGCGGGCTTCTGTGCGCACTGAAGGCAATTGCAAGAATCCAGCAGCTGCTCCTTGCCAAGCACAGGCAGCTGCCTATGTTCTTGTTTCTGGACAAACTCACCGCTGCCCTTCTTTTCAGCAGCTGCCATCGTGTTCTCTGCATCTGGGAGCCTCCGGGGAGCAGCAAGAATTTCCAAGGAGGGATGCAACAGGACTAGTTAAAAACCCAGGAAAGTTGTCCTGGAACACCTTCCACTCGCATGCCCAGAGTGAATTCAAGAGGCAGGAGAGCGGCAGCCACCGTCCTGCAGCAGTCTGCAAGCTTCGCACACAAGCCCTCTTCTTCGCAGCTTTGTTCTTCGCCTCTTGCAAGCTACCGCGATCTCTGGCTGCCGGAGGCGAAGAAGCGGCTACTTCGCGCACAGATGACTGGAGCGGCAGCGGTGCGCTCCGGAGCGCCGCTTCTGCCGAAAGACGCCGGGAAGCGGCACTTCTTTTCGGCCAGCGCCGGAGCTGCGTATTCTGCCTCTCTAGTCGCCTACATCTTAGCGAAAAGCTTTGCCACTCCATTTCTCAAGGAGAAAGTGTACCAGAACTGCTCACTTGCCCGAACTTGCCAAGAAATTGGATTTGCTGCACATTCCAAGGACACTGCACTTTGCTGGGCAAGCCGCAAACTGCTGGCAGATAAGTGTGCTCTCTGCCCACTCCTGCCCAGCTCTGGGTAGTAGCGGGCACGTTGCAGCCTGGCGAAGGCAAGAAACCTGGAGAGCTGTCACAGAGCAGAAGGGCAGCTGAGATGCTGAAAAGCAGCAAAGCTGAACAGCCTGCCTCAGCTTCAATCCTCTGCAATTGACTGAATGCGGAAAACGAAGCAGCAGAGCAGCGGGCTTCTGTGCGCACTGAAGGCAATTGCAAGAATCCAGCAGCTGCTCCTTGCCAAGCACAGGCAGCTGCCTATGTTCTTGTTTCTGGACAAACTCACCGCTGCCCTTCTTTTCAGCAGCTGCCATCGTGTTCTCTGCATCTGGGAGCCTCCGGGGAGCAGCAAGAATTTCCAAGGAGGGATGCAACAGGACTAGTTAAAAACCCAGGAAAGTTGTCCTGGAACACCTTCCACTCGCATGCCCAGAGTGAATTCAAGAGGCAGGAGAGCGGCAGCCACCGTCCTGCAGCAGTCTGCAAGCTTCGCACACAAGCCCTCTTCTTCGCAGCTTTGTTCTTCGCCTCTTGCAAGCTACCGCGATCTCTGGCTGCCGGAGGCGAAGAAGCGGCTACTTCGCGCACAGATGACTGGAGCGGCAGCGGTGCGCTCCGGAGCGCCGCTTCTGCCGAAAGACGCCGGGAAGCGGCACTTCTTTTCGGCCAGCGCCGGAGCTGCGTATTCTGCCTCTCTAGTCGCCTACATCTTAGCGAAAAGCTTTGCCACTCCATTTCTCAAGGAGAAAGTGTACCAGAACTGCTCACTTGCCGCGACTTGCCAAGAAATTGGATTTGCTGCACATTCCAAGGACACTGCACTTTGCTGGGCAAGCCGCAAACTGCTGGCAGATAAGTGTGCTCTCTGCCCACTCCTGCCCAGCTCTGGGTAGTAGCGGGCACGTTGCAGCCTGGCGAAGGCAAGAAACATGGAGAGCTGTCACAGAGCAGAAGGGCAGCTGAGATGCTGAAAAGCAGCAAAGCTGAACAGCCTGCCTCAGCTTCAATCCTCTGCAATTGACTGAATGCGGAAAACGAAGCAGCAGAGCAGCGGGCTTCTGTGCGCACTGAAGGCAATTGCAAGAATCCAGCAGCTGCTCCTTGCCAAGCACAGGCAGCTGCCTATGTTCTTGTTTCTGGACAAACTCACCGCTGCCCTTCTTTTCAGCAGCTGCCATCGTGTTCTCTGCATCTGGGAGCCTCCGGGGAGCAGCAAGAATTTCCAAGGAGGGATGCAACAGGACTAGTTAAAAACCCAGGAAAGTTGTCCTGGAACACCTTCCACTCGCATGCCCAGAGTGAATTCAAGAGGCAGGAGAGCGGCAGCCACCGTCCTGCAGCAGTCTGCAAGCTTCGCACACAAGCCCTCTTCTTCGCAGCTTTGTTCTTCGCCTCTTGCAAGCTACCGCGATCTCTGGCTGCCGGAGGCGAAGAAGCGGCTACTTCGCGCACAGATGACTGGAGCGGCAGCGGTGCGCTCCGGAGCGCCGCTTCTGCCGAAAGACGCCGGGAAGCGGCACTTCTTTTCGGCCAGCGCCGGAGCTGCGTATTCTGCCTCTCTAGTCGCCTACATCTTAGCGAAAAGCTTTGCCACTCCATTTCTCAAGGAGAAAGTGTACCAGAACTGCTCACATTGCCCGAACTTGCCAAGAAATTGGATTTGCTGCACATTCCAAGGACACTGCACTTTGCTGGGCAAGCCGCAAACTGCTGGCAGATGAGCGTGCTCTCTGCCCACTCCTGCCCAGCTCTGGGTAGTAGCGGGCACGTTGCAGCCTGGCGAAGGCAAGAAACATGGAGAGCTGTCACAGAGCAGAAGGGCAGCTGAGATGCTGAAAAGCAGCAAAGCTGAACAGCCTGCCTCAGCTTCAATCCTCTGCAATTGACTGAATGCGGAAAACGAAGCAGCAGAGCAGCGGGCTTCTGTGCGCACTGAAGGCAATTGCAAGAATCCAGCAGCTGCTCCTTGCCAAGCACAGGCAGCTGCCTATGTTCTTGTTTCTGGACAAACTCACCGCTGCCCTTCTTTTCAGCAGCTGCCATCGTGTTCTCTGCATCTGGGAGCCTCCGGGGAGCAGCAAGAATTTCCAAGGAGGGATGCAACAGGACTAGTTAAAAACCCAGGAAAGTTGTCCTGGAACACCTTCCACTCGCATGCCCAGAGTGAATTCAAGAGGCAGGAGAGCGGCAGCCACCGTCCTGCAGCAGTCTGCAAGCTTCGCACACAAGCCCTCTTCTTCGCAGCTTTGTTCTTCGCCTCTTGCAAGCTACCGCGATCTCTGGCTGCCGGAGGCGAAGAAGCGGCTACTTCGCGCACAGATGACTGGAGCGGCAGCGGTGCGCTCCGGAGCGCCGCTTCTGCCGAAAGACGCCGGGAAGCGGCACTTCTTTTCGGCCAGCGCCGGAGCTGCGTATTCTGCCTCTCTAGTCGCCTACATCTTAGCGAAAAGCTTTGCCACTCCATTTCTCAAGGAGAAAGTGTACCAGAACTGCTCACTTGCCGCGGACTTGCCAAGAAATTGGATTTGCTGCACATTCCAAGGACACTGCACTTTGCTGGGCAAGCCGCAAACTGCTGGCAGATAAGTGTGCTCTCTGCCCACTCCTGCCCAGCTCTGGGTAGTAGCGGGCACGTTGCAGCCTGGCGAAGGCAAGAAACCTGGAGAGCTGTCACAGAGCAGAAGGGCAGCTGAGATGCTGAAAAGCAGCAAAGCTGAACAGCCTGCCTCAGCTTCAATCCTCTGCAATTGACTGAATGCGGAAAACGAAGCAGCAGAGCAGCGGGCTTCTGTGCGCACTGAAGGCAATTGCAAGAATCCAGCAGCTGCTCCTTGCCAAGCACAGGCAGCTGCCTATGTTCTTGTTTCTGGACAAACTCACCGCTGCCCTTCTTTTCAGCAGCTGCCATCGTGTTCTCTGCATCTGGGAGCCTCCGGGGAGCAGCAAGAATTTCCAAGGAGGGATGCAACAGGACTAGTTAAAAACCCAGGAAAGTTGTCCTGGAACACCTTCCACTCGCATGCCCAGAGTGAATTCAAGAGGCAGGAGAGCGGCAGCCACCGTCCTGCAGCAGTCTGCAAGCTTCGCACACAAGCCCTCTTCTTCGCAGCTTTGTTCTTCGCCTCTTGCAAGCTACCGCGATCTCTGGCTGCCGGAGGCGAAGAAGCGGCTACTTCGCGCACAGATGACTGGAGCGGCAGCGGTGCGCTCCGGAGCGCCGCTTCTGCCGAAAGACGCCGGGAAGCGGCACTTCTTTTCGGCCAGCGCCGGAGCTGCGTATTCTGCCTCTCTAGTCGCCTACATCTTAGCGAAAAGCTTTGCCACTCCATTTCTCAAGGAGAAAGTGTACCAGAACTGCTCACTTGCCGCGAACTTGCCAAGAAATTGGATTTGCTGCACATTCCAAGGACACTGCACTTTGCTGGGCAAGCCGCAAACTGCTGGCAGATAAGTGTGCTCTCTGCCCACTCCTGCCCAGCTCTGGGTAGTAGCGGGCACGTTGCAGCCTGGCGAAGGCAAGAAACATGGAGAGCTGTCACAGAGCAGAAGGGCAGCTGAGATGCTGAAAAGCAGCAAAGCTGAACAGCCTGCCTCAGCTTCAATCCTCTGCAATTGACTGAATGCGGAAAACGAAGCAGCAGAGCAGCGGGCTTCTGTGCGCACTGAAGGCAATTGCAAGAATCCAGCAGCTGCTCCTTGCCAAGCACAGGCAGCTGCCTATGTTCTTGTTTCTGGACAAACTCACCGCTGCCCTTCTTTTCAGCAGCTGCCATCGTGTTCTCTGCATCTGGGAGCCTCCGGGGAGCAGCAAGAATTTCCAAGGAGGGATGCAACAGGACTAGTTAAAAACCCAGGAAAGTTGTCCTGGAACACCTTCCACTCGCATGCCCAGAGTGAATTCAAGAGGC
Organism: Vidua chalybeata; assembly: GCF_026979565.1. Taxonomy (NCBI): domain Eukaryota; kingdom Metazoa; phylum Chordata; class Aves; order Passeriformes; family Viduidae; genus Vidua; species Vidua chalybeata. Next base: position 60,547,124 of record NC_071531.1, on the reverse strand, counting down.
AGGAGAGCGGCAGCCACCGTCCTGCAGCAGTCTGCAAGCTTCGCACACAAGCCCTCTTCTTCGCAGCTTTGTTCTTCGCCTCTTGCAAGCTACCGCGATCTCTGGCTGCCGGAGGCGAAGAAGCGGCTACTTCGCGCACAGATGACTGGAGCGGCAGCGGTGCGCTCCGGAGCGCCGCTTCTGCCGAAAGACGCCGGGAAGCGGCACTTCTTTTCGGCCAGCGCCGGAGCTGCGTATTCTGCCTCTCTAGTCGCCTACATCTTAGCGAAAAGCTTTGCCACTCCATTTCTCAAGGAGAAAGTGTACCAGAACTGCTCACATGCCCCGAACTTGCCAAGAAATTGGATTTGCTGCACATTCCAAGGACACTGCACTTTGCTGGGCAAGCCGCAAACTGCTGGCAGATAAGTGTGCTCTCTGCCCACTCCTGCCCAGCTCTGGGTAGTAGCGGGCACGTTGCAGCCTGGCGAAGGCAAGAAACCTGGAGAGCTGTCACAGAGCAGAAGGGCAGCTGAGATGCTGAAAAGCAGCAAAGCTGAACAGCCTGCCTCAGCTTCAATCCTCTGCAATTGACTGAATGCGGAAAACGAAGCAGCAGAGCAGCGGGCTTCTGTGCGCACTGAAGGCAATTGCAAGAATCCAGCAGCTGCTCCTTGCCAAGCACAGGCAGCTGCCTATGTTCTTGTTTCTGGACAAACTCACCGCTGCCCTTCTTTTCAGCAGCTGCCATCGTGTTCTCTGCATCTGGGAGCCTCCGGGGAGCAGCAAGAATTTCCAAGGAGGGATGCAACAGGACTAGTTAAAAACCCAGGAAAGTTGTCCTGGAACACCTTCCACTCGCATGCCCAGAGTGAATTCAAGAGGCAGGAGAGCGGCAGCCACCGTCCTGCAGCAGTCTGCAAGCTTCGCACACAAGCCCTCTTCTTCGCAGCTTTGTTCTTCGCCTCTTGCAAGCTACCGCGATCTCTGGCTGCCGGAGGCGAAGAAGCGGCTACTTCGCGCACAGATGACTGGAGCGGCAGCGGTGCGCTCCGGAGCGCCGCTTCTGCCGAAAGACGCCGGGAAGCGGCACTTCTTTTCGGCCAGCGCCGGAGCTGCGTATTCTGCCTCTCTAGTCGCCTACATCTTAGCGAAAAGCTTTGCCACTCCATTTCTCAAGGAGAAAGTGTACCAGAACTGCTCACATTCCCCGAACTTGCCAAGAAATTGGATTTGCTGCACATTCCAAGGACACTGCACTTTGCTGGGCAAGCCGCAAACTGCTGGCAGATGAGCGTGCTCTCTGCCCACTCCTGCCCAGCTCTGGGTAGTAGCGGGCACGTTGCAGCCTGGCGAAGGCAAGAAACATGGAGAGCTGTCACAGAGCAGAAGGGCAGCTGAGATGCTGAAAAGCAGCAAAGCTGAACAGCCTGCCTCAGCTTCAATCCTCTGCAATTGACTGAATGCGGAAAACGAAGCAGCAGAGCAGCGGGCTTCTGTGCGCACTGAAGGCAATTGCAAGAATCCAGCAGCTGCTCCTTGCCAAGCACAGGCAGCTGCCTATGTTCTTGTTTCTGGACAAACTCACCGCTGCCCTTCTTTTCAGCAGCTGCCATCGTGTTCTCTGCATCTGGGAGCCTCCGGGGAGCAGCAAGAATTTCCAAGGAGGGATGCAACAGGACTAGTAAAAACCCAGGAAAGTTGTCCTGGAACACCTTCCACTCGCATGCCCAGAGTGAATTCAAGAGGCAGGAGAGCGGCAGCCACCGTCCTGCAGCAGTCTGCAAGCTTCGCACACAAGCCCTCTTCTTCGCAGCTTTGTTCTTCGCCTCTTGCAAGCTACCGCGATCTCTGGCTGCCGGAGGCGAAGAAGCGGCTACTTCGCGCACAGATGACTGGAGCGGCAGCGGTGCGCTCCGGAGCGCCGCTTCTGCCGAAAGACGCCGGGAAGCGGCACTTCTTTTCGGCCAGCGCCGGAGCTGCGTATTCTGCCTCTCTAGTCGCCTACATCTTAGCGAAAAGCTTTGCCACTCCATTTCTCAAGGAGAAAGTGTACCAGAACTGCTCACTTGCCGCGGACTTGCCAAGAAATTGGATTTGCTGCACATTCCAAGGACACTGCACTTTGCTGGGCAAGCCGCAAACTGCTGGCAGATAAGTGTGCTCTCTGCCCACTCCTGCCCAGCTCTGGGTAGTAGCGGGCACGTTGCAGCCTGGCGAAGGCAAGAAACATGGAGAGCTGTCACAGAGCAGAAGGGCAGCTGAGATGCTGAAAAGCAGCAAAGCTGAACAGCCTGCCTCAGCTTCAATCCTCTGCAATTGACTGAATGCGGAAAACGAAGCAGCAGAGCAGCGGGCTTCTGTGCGCACTGAAGGCAATTGCAAGAATCCAGCAGCTGCTCCTTGCCAAGCACAGGCAGCTGCCTATGTTCTTGTTTCTGGACAAACTCACCGCTGCCCTTCTTTTCAGCAGCTGCCATCGTGTTCTCTGCATCTGGGAGCCTCCGGGGAGCAGCAAGAATTTCCAAGGAGGGATGCAACAGGACTAGTTAAAAACCCAGGAAAGTTGTCCTGGAACACCTTCCACTCGCATGCCCAGAGTGAATTCAAGAGGCAGGAGAGCGGCAGCCACCGTCCTGCAGCAGTCTGCAAGCTTCGCACACAAGCCCTCTTCTTCGCAGCTTTGTTCTTCGCCTCTTGCAAGCTACCGCGATCTCTGGCTGCCGGAGGCGAAGAAGCGGCTACTTCGCGCACAGATGACTGGAGCGGCAGCGGTGCGCTCCGGAGCGCCGCTTCTGCCGAAAGACGCCGGGAAGCGGCACTTCTTTTCGGCCAGCGCCGGAGCTGCGTATTCTGCCTCTCTAGTCGCCTACATCTTAGCGAAAAGCTTTGCCACTCCATTTCTCAAGGAGAAAGTGTACCAGAACTGCTCACTTGCCCGAACTTGCCAAGAAATTGGATTTGCTGCACATTCCAAGGACACTGCACTTTGCTGGGCAAGCCGCAAACTGCTGGCAGATAAGTGTGCTCTCTGCCCACTCCTGCCCAGCTCTGGGTAGTAGCGGGCACGTTGCAGCCTGGCGAAGGCAAGAAACCTGGAGAGCTGTCACAGAGCAGAAGGGCAGCTGAGATGCTGAAAAGCAGCAAAGCTGAACAGCCTGCCTCAGCTTCAATCCTCTGCAATTGACTGAATGCGGAAAACGAAGCAGCAGAGCAGCGGGCTTCTGTGCGCACTGAAGGCAATTGCAAGAATCCAGCAGCTGCTCCTTGCCAAGCACAGGCAGCTGCCTATGTTCTTGTTTCTGGACAAACTCACCGCTGCCCTTCTTTTCAGCAGCTGCCATCGTGTTCTCTGCATCTGGGAGCCTCCGGGGAGCAGCAAGAATTTCCAAGGAGGGATGCAACAGGACTAGTTAAAAACCCAGGAAAGTTGTCCTGGAACACCTTCCACTCGCATGCCCAGAGTGAATTCAAGAGGCAGGAGAGCGGCAGCCACCGTCCTGCAGCAGTCTGCAAGCTTCGCACACAAGCCCTCTTCTTCGCAGCTTTGTTCTTCGCCTCTTGCAAGCTACCGCGATCTCTGGCTGCCGGAGGCGAAGAAGCGGCTACTTCGCGCACAGATGACTGGAGCGGCAGCGGTGCGCTCCGGAGCGCCGCTTCTGCCGAAAGACGCCGGGAAGCGGCACTTCTTTTCGGCCAGCGCCGGAGCTGCGTATTCTGCCTCTCTAGTCGCCTACATCTTAGCGAAAAGCTTTGCCACTCCATTTCTCAAGGAGAAAGTGTACCAGAACTGCTCACTTGCCGCGAACTTGCCAAGAAATTGGATTTGCTGCACATTCCAAGGACACTGCACTTTGCTGGGCAAGCCGCAAACTGCTGGCAGATAAGTGTGCTCTCTGCCCACTCCTGCCCAGCTCTGGGTAGTAGCGGGCACGTTGCAGCCTGGCGAAGGCAAGAAACCTGGAGAGCTGTCACAGAGCAGAAGGGCAGCTGAGATGCTGAAAAGCAGCAAAGCTGAACAGCCTGCCTCAGCTTCAATCCTCTGCAATTGACTGAATGCGGAAAACGAAGCAGCAGAGCAGCGGGCTTCTGTGCGCACTGAAGGCAATTGCAAGAATCCAGCAGCTGCTCCTTGCCAAGCACAGGCAGCTGCCTATGTTCTTGTTTCTGGACAAACTCACCGCTGCCCTTCTTTTCAGCAGCTGCCATCGTGTTCTCTGCATCTGGGAGCCTCCGGGGAGCAGCAAGAATTTCCAAGGAGGGATGCAACAGGACTAGTTAAAAACCCAGGAAAGTTGTCCTGGAACACCTTCCACTCGCATGCCCAGAGTGAATTCAAGAGGCAGGAGAGCGGCAGCCACCGTCCTGCAGCAGTCTGCAAGCTTCGCACACAAGCCCTCTTCTTCGCAGCTTTGTTCTTCGCCTCTTGCAAGCTACCGCGATCTCTGGCTGCCGGAGGCGAAGAAGCGGCTACTTCGCGCACAGATGACTGGAGCGGCAGCGGTGCGCTCCGGAGCGCCGCTTCTGCCGAAAGACGCCGGGAAGCGGCACTTCTTTTCGGCCAGCGCCGGAGCTGCGTATTCTGCCTCTCTAGTCGCCTACATCTTAGCGAAAAGCTTTGCCACTCCATTTCTCAAGGAGAAAGTGTACCAGAACTGCTCACTTGCCCGGACTTGCCAAGAAATTGGATTTGCTGCACATTCCAAGGACACTGCACTTTGCTGGGCAAGCCGCAAACTGCTGGCAGATAAGTGTGCTCTCTGCCCACTCCTGCCCAGCTCTGGGTAGTAGCGGGCACGTTGCAGCCTGGCGAAGGCAAGAAACCTGGAGAGCTGTCACAGAGCAGAAGGGCAGCTGAGATGCTGAAAAGCAGCAAAGCTGAACAGCCTGCCTCAGCTTCAATCCTCTGCAATTGACTGAATGCGGAAAACGAAGCAGCAGAGCAGCGGGCTTCTGTGCGCACTGAAGGCAATTGCAAGAATCCAGCAGCTGCTCCTTGCCAAGCACAGGCAGCTGCCTATGTTCTTGTTTCTGGACAAACTCACCGCTGCCCTTCTTTTCAGCAGCTGCCATCGTGTTCTCTGCATCTGGGAGCCTCCGGGGAGCAGCAAGAATTTCCAAGGAGGGATGCAACAGGACTAGTTAAAAACCCAGGAAAGTTGTCCTGGAACACCTTCCACTCGCATGCCCAGAGTGAATTCAAGAGGCAGGAGAGCGGCAGCCACCGTCCTGCAGCAGTCTGCAAGCTTCGCACACAAGCCCTCTTCTTCGCAGCTTTGTTCTTCGCCTCTTGCAAGCTACCGCGATCTCTGGCTGCCGGAGGCGAAGAAGCGGCTACTTCGCGCACAGATGACTGGAGCGGCAGCGGTGCGCTCCGGAGCGCCGCTTCTGCCGAAAGACGCCGGGAAGCGGCACTTCTTTTCGGCCAGCGCCGGAGCTGCGTATTCTGCCTCTCTAGTCGCCTACATCTTAGCGAAAAGCTTTGCCACTCCATTTCTCAAGGAGAAAGTGTACCAGAACTGCTCACATTCCCCGAACTTGCCAAGAAATTGGATTTGCTGCACATTCCAAGGACACTGCACTTTGCTGGGCAAGCCGCAAACTGCTGGCAGATAAGTGTGCTCTCTGCCCACTCCTGCCAGCTCTGGGTAGTAGCGGGCACGTTGCAGCCTGGCGAAGGCAAGAAACCTGGAGAGCTGTCACAGAGCAGAAGGGCAGCTGAGATGCTGAAAAGCAGCAAAGCTGAACAGCCTGCCTCAGCTTCAATCCTCTGCAATTGACTGAATGCGGAAAACGAAGCAGCAGAGCAGCGGGCTTCTGTGCGCACTGAAGGCAATTGCAAGAATCCAGCAGCTGCTCCTTGCCAAGCACAGGCAGCTGCCTATGTTCTTGTTTCTGGACAAACTCACCGCTGCCCTTCTTTTCAGCAGCTGCCATCGTGTTCTCTGCATCTGGGAGCCTCCGGGGAGCAGCAAGAATTTCCAAGGAGGGATGCAACAGGACTAGTTAAAAACCCAGGAAAGTTGTCCTGGAACACCTTCCACTCGCATGCCCAGAGTGAATTCAAGAGGCAGGAGAGCGGCAGCCACCGTCCTGCAGCAGTCTGCAAGCTTCGCACACAAGCCCTCTTCTTCGCAGCTTTGTTCTTCGCCTCTTGCAAGCTACCGCGATCTCTGGCTGCCGGAGGCGAAGAAGCGGCTACTTCGCGCACAGATGACTGGAGCGGCAGCGGTGCGCTCCGGAGCGCCGCTTCTGCCGAAAGACGCCGGCAAGCGGCACTTCTTTTCGGCCAGCGCCGGAGCTGCGTATTCTGCCTCTCTAGTCGCCTACATCTTAGCGAAAAGCTTTGCCACTCCATTTCTCAAGGAGAAAGTGTACCAGAACTGCTCACTTGCCGCGGACTTGCCAAGAAATTGGATTTGCTGCACATTCCAAGGACACTGCACTTTGCTGGGCAAGCCGCAAACTGCTGGCAGATAAGTGTGCTCTCTGCCCACTCCTGCCCAGCTCTGGGTAGTAGCGGGCACGTTGCAGCCTGGCGAAGGCAAGAAACATGGAGAGCTGTCACAGAGCAGAAGGGCAGCTGAGATGCTGAAAAGCAGCAAAGCTGAACAGCCTGCCTCAGCTTCAATCCTCTGCAATTGACTGAATGCGGAAAACGAAGCAGCAGAGCAGCGGGCTTCTGTGCGCACTGAAGGCAATTGCAAGAATCCAGCAGCTGCTCCTTGCCAAGCACAGGCAGCTGCCTATGTTCTTGTTTCTGGACAAACTCACCGCTGCCCTTCTTTTCAGCAGCTGCCATCGTGTTCTCTGCATCTGGGAGCCTCCGGGGAGCAGCAAGAATTTCCAAGGAGGGATGCAACAGGACTAGTTAAAAACCCAGGAAAGTTGTCCTGGAACACCTTCCACTCGCATGCCCAGAGTGAATTCAAGAGGCAGGAGAGCGGCAGCCACCGTCCTGCAGCAGTCTGCAAGCTTCGCACACAAGCCCTCTTCTTCGCAGCTTTGTTCTTCGCCTCTTGCAAGCTACCGCGATCTCTGGCTGCCGGAGGCGAAGAAGCGGCTACTTCGCGCACAGATGACTGGAGCGGCAGCGGTGCGCTCCGGAGCGCCGCTTCTGCCGAAAGACGCCGGGAAGCGGCACTTCTTTTCGGCCAGCGCCGGAGCTGCGTATTCTGCCTCTCTAGTCGCCTACATCTTAGCGAAAAGCTTTGCCACTCCATTTCTCAAGGAGAAAGTGTACCAGAACTGCTCACATGCCCCGAACTTGCCAAGAAATTGGATTTGCTGCACATTCCAAGGACACTGCACTTTGCTGGGCAAGCCGCAAACTGCTGGCAGATAAGTGTGCTCTCTGCCCACTCCTGCCCAGCTCTGGGTAGTAGCGGGCACGTTGCAGCCTGGCGAAGGCAAGAAACCTGGAGAGCTGTCACAGAGCAGAAGGGCAGCTGAGATGCTGAAAAGCAGCAAAGCTGAACAGCCTGCCTCAGCTTCAATCCTCTGCAATTGACTGAATGCGGAAAACGAAGCAGCAGAGCAGCGGGCTTCTGTGCGCACTGAAGGCAATTGCAAGAATCCAGCAGCTGCTCCTTGCCAAGCACAGGCAGCTGCCTATGTTCTTGTTTCTGGACAAACTCACCGCTGCCCTTCTTTTCAGCAGCTGCCATCGTGTTCTCTGCATCTGGGAGCCTCCGGGGAGCAGCAAGAATTTCCAAGGAGGGATGCAACAGGACTAGTTAAAAACCCAGGAAAGTTGTCCTGGAACACCTTCCACTCGCATGCCCAGAGTGAATTCAAGAGGCAGGAGAGCGGCAGCCACCGTCCTGCAGCAGTCTGCAAGCTTCGCACACAAGCCCTCTTCTTCGCAGCTTTGTTCTTCGCCTCTTGCAAGCTACCGCGATCTCTGGCTGCCGGAGGCGAAGAAGCGGCTACTTCGCGCACAGATGACTGGAGCGGCAGCGGTGCGCTCCGGAGCGCCGCTTCTGCCGAAAGACGCCGGGAAGCGGCACTTCTTTTCGGCCAGCGCCGGAGCTGCGTATTCTGCCTCTCTAGTCGCCTACATCTTAGCGAAAAGCTTTGCCACTCCATTTCTCAAGGAGAAAGTGTACCAGAACTGCTCACTTGCCCCGGACTTGCCAAGAAATTGGATTTGCTGCACATTCCAAGGACACTGCACTTTGCTGGGCAAGCCGCAAACTGCTGGCAGATAAGTGTGCTCTCTGCCCACTCCTGCCCAGCTCTGGGTAGTAGCGGGCACGTTGCAGCCTGGCGAAGGCAAGAAACCTGGAGAGCTGTCACAGAGCAGAAGGGCAGCTGAGATGCTGAAAAGCAGCAAAGCTGAACAGCCTGCCTCAGCTTCAATCCTCTGCAATTGACTGAATGCGGAAAACGAAGCAGCAGAGCAGCGGGCTTCTGTGCGCACTGAAGGCAATTGCAAGAATCCAGCAGCTGCTCCTTGCCAAGCACAGGCAGCTGCCTATGTTCTTGTTTCTGGACAAACTCACCGCTGCCCTTCTTTTCAGCAGCTGCCATCGTGTTCTCTGCATCTGGGAGCCTCCGGGGAGCAGCAAGAATTTCCAAGGAGGGATGCAACAGGACTAGTTAAAAACCCAGGAAAGTTGTCCTGGAACACCTTCCACTCGCATGCCCAGAGTGAATTCAAGAGGCAGGAGAGCGGCAGCCACCGTCCTGCAGCAGTCTGCAAGCTTCGCACACAAGCCCTCTTCTTCGCAGCTTTGTTCTTCGCCTCTTGCAAGCTACCGCGATCTCTGGCTGCCGGAGGCGAAGAAGCGGCTACTTCGCGCACAGATGACTGGAGCGGCAGCGGTGCGCTCCGGAGCGCCGCTTCTGCCGAAAGACGCCGGGAAGCGGCACTTCTTTTCGGCCAGCGCCGGAGCTGCGTATTCTGCCTCTCTAGTCGCCTACATCTTAGCGAAAAGCTTTGCCACTCCATTTCTCAAGGAGAAAGTGTACCAGAACTGCTCACTTGCCCCGAACTTGCCAAGAAATTGGATTTGCTGCACATTCCAAGGACACTGCACTTTGCTGGGCAAGCCGCAAACTGCTGGCAGATAAGTGTGCTCTCTGCCCACTCCTGCCCAGCTCTGGGTAGTAGCGGGCACGTTGCAGCCTGGCGAAGGCAAGAAACCTGGAGAGCTGTCACAGAGCAGAAGGGCAGCTGAGATGCTGAAAAGCAGCAAAGCTGAACAGCCTGCCTCAGCTTCAATCCTCTGCAATTGACTGAATGCGGAAAACGAAGCAGCAGAGCAGCGGGCTTCTGTGCGCACTGAAGGCAATTGCAAGAATCCAGCAGCTGCTCCTTGCCAAGCACAGGCAGCTGCCTATGTTCTTGTTTCTGGACAAACTCACCGCTGCCCTTCTTTTCAGCAGCTGCCATCGTGTTCTCTGCATCTGGGAGCCTCCGGGGAGCAGCAAGAATTTCCAAGGAGGGATGCAACAGGACTAGTTAAAAACCCAGGAAAGTTGTCCTGGAACACCTTCCACTCGCATGCCCAGAGTGAATTCAAGAGGCAGGAGAGCGGCAGCCACCGTCCTGCAGCAGTCTGCAAGCTTCGCACACAAGCCCTCTTCTTCGCAGCTTTGTTCTTCGCCTCTTGCAAGCTACCGCGATCTCTGGCTGCCGGAGGCGAAGAAGCGGCTACTTCGCGCACAGATGACTGGAGCGGCAGCGGTGCGCTCCGGAGCGCCGCTTCTGCCGAAAGACGCCGGGAAGCGGCACTTCTTTTCGGCCAGCGCCGGAGCTGCGTATTCTGCCTCTCTAGTCGCCTACATCTTAGCGAAAAGCTTTGCCACTCCATTTCTCAAGGAGAAAGTGTACCAGAACTGCTCACTTGCCCGAACTTGCCAAGAAATTGGATTTGCTGCACATTCCAAGGACACTGCACTTTGCTGGGCAAGCCGCAAACTGCTGGCAGATGAGTGTGCTCTCTGCCCACTCCTGCCCAGCTCTGGGTAGTAGCGGGCACGTTGCAGCCTGGCGAAGGCAAGAAACCTGGAGAGCTGTCACAGAGCAGAAGGGCAGCTGAGATGCTGAAAAGCAGCAAAGCTGAACAGCCTGCCTCAGCTTCAATCCTCTGCAATTGACTGAATGCGGAAAACGAAGCAGCAGAGCAGCGGGCTTCTGTGCGCACTGAAGGCAATTGCAAGAATCCAGCAGCTGCTCCTTGCCAAGCACAGGCAGCTGCCTATGTTCTTGTTTCTGGACAAACTCACCGCTGCCCTTCTTTTCAGCAGCTGCCATCGTGTTCTCTGCATCTGGGAGCCTCCGGGGAGCAGCAAGAATTTCCAAGGAGGGATGCAACAGGACTAGTTAAAAACCCAGGAAAGTTGTCCTGGAACACCTTCCACTCGCATGCCCAGAGTGAATTCAAGAGGCAGGAGAGCGGCAGCCACCGTCCTGCAGCAGTCTGCAAGCTTCGCACACAAGCCCTCTTCTTCGCAGCTTTGTTCTTCGCCTCTTGCAAGCTACCGCGATCTCTGGCTGCCGGAGGCGAAGAAGCGGCTACTTCGCGCACAGATGACTGGAGCGGCAGCGGTGCGCTCCGGAGCGCCGCTTCTGCCGAAAGACGCCGGGAAGCGGCACTTCTTTTCGGCCAGCGCCGGAGCTGCGTATTCTGCCTCTCTAGTCGCCTACATCTTAGCGAAAAGCTTTGCCACTCCATTTCTCAAGGAGAAAGTGTACCAGAACTGCTCACTTGCCGCGAACTTGCCAAGAAATTGGATTTGCTGCACATTCCAAGGACACTGCACTTTGCTGGGCAAGCCGCAAACTGCTGGCAGATAAGTGTGCTCTCTGCCCACTCCTGCCCAGCTCTGGGTAGTAGCGGGCACGTTGCAGCCTGGCGAAGGCAAGAAACCTGGAGAGCTGTCACAGAGCAGAAGGGCAGCTGAGATGCTGAAAAGCAGCAAAGCTGAACAGCCTGCCTCAGCTTCAATCCTCTGCAATTGACTGAATGCGGAAAACGAAGCAGCAGAGCAGCGGGCTTCTGTGCGCACTGAAGGCAATTGCAAGAATCCAGCAGCTGCTCCTTGCCAAGCACAGGCAGCTGCCTATGTTCTTGTTTCTGGACAAACTCACCGCTGCCCTTCTTTTCAGCAGCTGCCATCGTGTTCTCTGCATCTGGGAGCCTCCGGGGAGCAGCAAGAATTTCCAAGGAGGGATGCAACAGGACTAGTTAAAAACCCAGGAAAGTTGTCCTGGAACACCTTCCACTCGCATGCCCAGAGTGAATTCAAGAGGCAGGAGAGCGGCAGCCACCGTCCTGCAGCAGTCTGCAAGCTTCGCACACAAGCCCTCTTCTTCGCAGCTTTGTTCTTCGCCTCTTGCAAGCTACCGCGATCTCTGGCTGCCGGAGGCGAAGAAGCGGCTACTTCGCGCACAGATGACTGGAGCGGCAGCGGTGCGCTCCGGAGCGCCGCTTCTGCCGAAAGACGCCGGGAAGCGGCACTTCTTTTCGGCCAGCGCCGGAGCTGCGTATTCTGCCTCTCTAGTCGCCTACATCTTAGCGAAAAGCTTTGCCACTCCATTTCTCAAGGAGAAAGTGTACCAGAACTGCTCACTTGCCGCGGACTTGCCAAGAAATTGGATTTGCTGCACATTCCAAGGACACTGCACTTTGCTGGGCAAGCCGCAAACTGCTGGCAGATAAGTGTGCTCTCTGCCCACTCCTGCCCAGCTCTGGGTAGTAGCGGGCACGTTGCAGCCTGGCGAAGGCAAGAAACATGGAGAGCTGTCACAGAGCAGAAGGGCAGCTGAGATGCTGAAAAGCAGCAAAGCTGAACAGCCTGCCTCAGCTTCAATCCTCTGCAATTGACTGAATGCGGAAAACGAAGCAGCAGAGCAGCGGGCTTCTGTGCGCACTGAAGGCAATTGCAAGAATCCAGCAGCTGCTCCTTGCCAAGCACAGGCAGCTGCCTATGTTCTTGTTTCTGGACAAACTCACCGCTGCCCTTCTTTTCAGCAGCTGCCATCGTGTTCTCTGCATCTGGGAGCCTCCGGGGAGCAGCAAGAATTTCCAAGGAGGGATGCAACAGGACTAGTTAAAAACCCAGGAAAGTTGTCCTGGAACACCTTCCACTCGCATGCCCAGAGTGAATTCAAGAGGCAGGAGAGCGGCAGCCACCGTCCTGCAGCAGTCTGCAAGCTTCGCACACAAGCCCTCTTCTTCGCAGCTTTGTTCTTCGCCTCTTGCAAGCTACCGCGATCTCTGGCTGCCGGAGGCGAAGAAGCGGCTACTTCGCGCACAGATGACTGGAGCGGCAGCGGTGCGCTCCGGAGCGCCGCTTCTGCCGAAAGACGCCGGGAAGCGGCACTTCTTTTCGGCCAGCGCCGGAGCTGCGTATTCTGCCTCTCTAGTCGCCTACATCTTAGCGAAAAGCTTTGCCACTCCATTTCTCAAGGAGAAAGTGTACCAGAACTGCTCACATTCCCCGAACTTGCCAAGAAATTGGATTTGCTGCACATTCCAAGGACACTGCACTTTGCTGGGCAAGCCGCAAACTGCTGGCAGATGAGCGTGCTCTCTGCCCACTCCTGCCCAGCTCTGGGTAGTAGCGGGCACGTTGCAGCCTGGCGAAGGCAAGAAACATGGAGAGCTGTCACAGAGCAGAAGGGCAGCTGAGATGCTGAAAAGCAGCAAAGCTGAACAGCCTGCCTCAGCTTCAATCCTCTGCAATTGACTGAATGCGGAAAACGAAGCAGCAGAGCAGCGGGCTTCTGTGCGCACTGAAGGCAATTGCAAGAATCCAGCAGCTGCTCCTTGCCAAGCACAGGCAGCTGCCTATGTTCTTGTTTCTGGACAAACTCACCGCTGCCCTTCTTTTCAGCAGCTGCCATCGTGTTCTCTGCATCTGGGAGCCTCCGGGGAGCAGCAAGAATTTCCAAGGAGGGATGCAACAGGACTAGTTAAAAACCCAGGAAAGTTGTCCTGGAACACCTTCCACTCGCATGCCCAGAGTGAATTCAAGAGGCAGGAGAGCGGCAGCCACCGTCCTGCAGCAGTCTGCAAGCTTCGCACACAAGCCCTCTTCTTCGCAGCTTTGTTCTTCGCCTCTTGCAAGCTACCGCGATCTCTGGCTGCCGGAGGCGAAGAAGCGGCTACTTCGCGCACAGATGACTGGAGCGGCAGCGGTGCGCTCCGGAGCGCCGCTTCTGCCGAAAGACGCCGGGAAGCGGCACTTCTTTTCGGCCAGCGCCGGAGCTGCGTATTCTGCCTCTCTAGTCGCCTACATCTTAGCGAAAAGCTTTGCCACTCCATTTCTCAAGGAGAAAGTGTACCAGAACTGCTCACTTGCCGCGGACTTGCCAAGAAATTGGATTTGCTGCACATTCCAAGGACACTGCACTTTGCTGGGCAAGCCGCAAACTGCTGGCAGATAAGTGTGCTCTCTGCCCACTCCTGCCCAGCTCTGGGTAGTAGCGGGCACGTTGCAGCCTGGCGAAGGCAAGAAACCTGGAGAGCTGTCACAGAGCAGAAGGGCAGCTGAGATGCTGAAAAGCAGCAAAGCTGAACAGCCTGCCTCAGCTTCAATCCTCTGCAATTGACTGAATGCGGAAAACGAAGCAGCAGAGCAGCGGGCTTCTGTGCGCACTGAAGGCAATTGCAAGAATCCAGCAGCTACTCCTTGCCAAGCACAGGCAGCCGCCTATGTTCTTGTTTCTGGACAAACTCACCGCTGCCCTTCTTTTCAGCAGCTGCCATTGTGTTCTCTGCATCTGGGAGCCTCCGGGGAGCAGCAAGAATTTCCAAGGAGGGATGCAACAGGACTAGTTAAAAACCCAGGAAAGTTGTCCTGGAACACCTTCCTCTCGCATGCCCAGAGTGAATTCAAGAGGCAGGAGAGCGGCAGCCACCGTCCTGCAGCAGTCTGCAAGCTTCGCACACAAGCCCTCTTCTTCGCAGCTTTGTTCTTCGCCTCTTGCAAGCTACCGCGATCTCTGGCTGCCGGAGGCGAAGAAGCGGCTACTTCGCGCACAGATGACTGGAGCGGCAGCGGTGCGCTCCGGAGCGCCGCTTCTGCCGAAAGACGCCGGCAAGCGGCACTTCTTTTCGGCCAGCGCCGGAGCTGCGTATTCTGCCTCTCTAGTCGCCTACATCTTAGCGAAAAGCTTTGCCACTCCATTTCTCAAGGAGAAAGTGTACCAGAACTGCTCACTTGCCGCGAACTTGCCAAGAAATTGGATTTGCTGCACATTCCAAGGACACTGCACTTTGCTGGGCAAGCCGCAAACTGCTGGCAGATAAGTGTGCTCTCTGCCCACTCCTGCCCAGCTCTGGGTAGTAGCGGGCACGTTGCAGCCTGGCGAAGGCAAGAAACCTGGAGAGCTGTCACAGAGCAGAAGGGCAGCTGAGATGCTGAAAAGCAGCAAAGCTGAACAGCCTGCCTCAGCTTCAATCCTCTGCAATTGACTGAATGCGGAAAACGAAGCAGCAGAGCAGCGGGCTTCTGTGCGCACTGAAGGCAATTGCAAGAATCCAGCAGCTGCTCCTTGCCAAGCACAGGCAGCTGCCTATGTTCTTGTTTCTGGACAAACTCACCGCTGCCCTTCTTTTCAGCAGCTGCCATCGTGTTCTCTGCATCTGGGAGCCTCCGGGGAGCAGCAAGAATTTCCAAGGAGGGATGCAACAGGACTAGTTAAAAACCCAGGAAAGTTGTCCTGGAACACCTTCCACTCGCATGCCCAGAGTGAATTCAAGAGGCAGGAGAGCGGCAGCCACCGTCCTGCAGCAGTCTGCAAGCTTCGCACACAAGCCCTCTTCTTCGCAGCTTTGTTCTTCGCCTCTTGCAAGCTACCGCGATCTCTGGCTGCCGGAGGCGAAGAAGCGGCTACTTCGCGCACAGATGACTGGAGCGGCAGCGGTGCGCTCCGGAGCGCCGCTTCTGCCGAAAGACGCCGGGAAGCGGCACTTCTTTTCGGCCAGCGCCGGAGCTGCGTATTCTGCCTCTCTAGTCGCCTACATCTTAGCGAAAAGCTTTGCCACTCCATTTCTCAAGGAGAAAGTGTACCAGAACTGCTCACTTGCCCGAACTTGCCAAGAAATTGGATTTGCTGCACATTCCAAGGACACTGCACTTTGCTGGGCAAGCCGCAAACTGCTGGCAGATAAGTGTGCTCTCTGCCCACTCCTGCCCAGCTCTGGGTAGTAGCGGGCACGTTGCAGCCTGGCGAAGGCAAGAAACCTGGAGAGCTGTCACAGAGCAGAAGGGCAGCTGAGATGCTGAAAAGCAGCAAAGCTGAACAGCCTGCCTCAGCTTCAATCCACTGCAATTGACTGAATGCGGAAAACGAAGCAGCAGAGCAGCGGGCTTCTGTGCGCACTGAAGGCAATTGCAAGAATCCAGCAGCTGCTCCTTGCCAAGCACAGGCAGCTGCCTATGTTCTTGTTTCTGGACAAACTCACCGCTGCCCTTCTTTTCAGCAGCTGCCATCGTGTTCTCTGCATCTGGGAGCCTCCGGGGAGCAGCAAGAATTTCCAAGGAGGGATGCAACAGGACTAGTTAAAACCCAGGAAAGTTGTCCTGGAACACCTTCCTCTCGCATGCCCGGAGTGAATTCAAGAGGCAGGAGAGCGGCAGCCACCGTCCTGCAGCAGTCTGCAAGCTTCGCACACAAGCCCTCTTCTTCGCAGCTTTGTTCTTCGCCTCTTGCAAGCTACCGCGATCTCTGGCTGCCGGAGGCGAAGAAGCGGCTACTTCGCGCACAGATGACTGGAGCGGCAGCGGTGCGCTCCGGAGCGCCGCTTCTGCCGAAAGACGCCGGGAAGCGGCACTTCTTTTCGGCCAGCGCCGGAGCTGCGTATTCTGCCTCTCTAGTCGCCTACATCTTAGCGAAAAGCTTTGCCACTCCATTTCTCAAGGAGAAAGTGTACCAGAACTGCTCACATGCCCCGAACTTGCCAAGAAATTGGATTTGCTGCACATTCCAAGGACACTGCACTTTGCTGGGCAAGCCGCAAACTGCTGGCAGATGAGCGTGCTCTCTGCCCACTCCTGCCAGCTCTGGGTAGTAGCGGGCACGTTGCAGCCTGGCGAAGGCAAGAAACATGGAGAGCTGTCACAGAGCAGAAGGGCAGCTGAGATGCTGAAAAGCAGCAAAGCTGAACAGCCTGCCTCAGCTTCAATCCTCTGCAATTGACTGAATGCGGAAAACGAAGCAGCAGAGCAGCGGGCTTCTGTGCGCACTGAAGGCAATTGCAAGAATCCAGCAGCTGCTCCTTGCCAAGCACAGGCAGCTGCCTATGTTCTTGTTTCTGGACAAACTCACCGCTGCCCTTCTTTTCAGCAGCTGCCATCGTGTTCTCTGCATCTGGGAGCCTCCGGGGAGCAGCAAGAATTTCCAAGGAGGGATGCAACAGGACTAGTTAAAAACCCAGGAAAGTTGTCCTGGAACACCTTCCACTCGCATGCCCAGAGTGAATTCAAGAGGCAGGAGAGCGGCAGCCACCGTCCTGCAGCAGTCTGCAAGCTTCGCACACAAGCCCTCTTCTTCGCAGCTTTGTTCTTCGCCTCTTGCAAGCTACCGCGATCTCTGGCTGCCGGAGGCGAAGAAGCGGCTACTTCGCGCACAGATGACTGGAGCGGCAGCGGTGCGCTCCGGAGCGCCGCTTCTGCCGAAAGACGCCGGGAAGCGGCACTTCTTTTCGGCCAGCGCCGGAGCTGCGTATTCTGCCTCTCTAGTCGCCTACATCTTAGCGAAAAGCTTTGCCACTCCATTTCTCAAGGAGAAAGTGTACCAGAACTGCTCACATTGCCCGAACTTGCCAAGAAATTGGATTTGCTGCACATTCCAAGGACACTGCACTTTGCTGGGCAAGCCGCAAACTGCTGGCAGATGAGTGTGCTCTCTGCCCACTCCTGCCCAGCTCTGGGTAGTAGCGGGCACGTTGCAGCCTGGCGAAGGCAAGAAACATGGAGAGCTGTCACAGAGCAGAAGGGCAGCTGAGATGCTGAAAAGCAGCAAAGCTGAACAGCCTGCCTCAGCTTCAATCCTCTGCAATTGACTGAATGCGGAAAACGAAGCAGCAGAGCAGCGGGCTTCTGTGCGCACTGAAGGCAATTGCAAGAATCCAGCAGCTGCTCCTTGCCAAGCACAGGCAGCTGCCTATGTTCTTGTTTCTGGACAAACTCACCGCTGCCCTTCTTTTCAGCAGCTGCCATCGTGTTCTCTGCATCTGGGAGCCTCCGGGGAGCAGCAAGAATTTCCAAGGAGGGATGCAACAGGACTAGTTAAAAACCCAGGAAAGTTGTCCTGGAACACCTTCCACTCGCATGCCCAGAGTGAATTCAAGAGGCAGGAGAGCGGCAGCCACCGTCCTGCAGCAGTCTGCAAGCTTCGCACACAAGCCCTCTTCTTCGCAGCTTTGTTCTTCGCCTCTTGCAAGCTACCGCGATCTCTGGCTGCCGGAGGCGAAGAAGCGGCTACTTCGCGCACAGATGACTGGAGCGGCAGCGGTGCGCTCCGGAGCGCCGCTTCTGCCGAAAGACGCCGGCAAGCGGCACTTCTTTTCGGCCAGCGCCGGAGCTGCGTATTCTGCCTCTCTAGTCGCCTACATCTTAGCGAAAAGCTTTGCCACTCCATTTCTCAAGGAGAAAGTGTACCAGAACTGCTCACTTGCCCCGAACTTGCCAAGAAATTGGATTTGCTGCACATTCCAAGGACACTGCACTTTGCTGGGCAAGCCGCAAACTGCTGGCAGATAAGTGTGCTCTCTGCCCACTCCTGCCCAGCTCTGGGTAGTAGCGGGCACGTTGCAGCCTGGCGAAGGCAAGAAACCTGGAGAGCTGTCACAGAGCAGAAGGGCAGCTGAGATGCTGAAAAGCAGCAAAGCTGAACAGCCTGCCTCAGCTTCAATCCTCTGCAATTGACTGAATGCGGAAAACGAAGCAGCAGAGCAGCGGGCTTCTGTGCGCACTGAAGGCAATTGCAAGAATCCAGCAGCTGCTCCTTGCCAAGCACAGGCAGCTGCCTATGTTCTTGTTTCTGGACAAACTCACCGCTGCCCTTCTTTTCAGCAGCTGCCATCGTGTTCTCTGCATCTGGGAGCCTCCGGGGAGCAGCAAGAATTTCCAAGGAGGGATGCAACAGGACTAGTTAAAAACCCAGGAAAGTTGTCCTGGAACACCTTCCACTCGCATGCCCAGAGTGAATTCAAGAGGCAGGAGAGCGGCAGCCACCGTCCTGCAGCAGTCTGCAAGCTTCGCACACAAGCCCTCTTCTTCGCAGCTTTGTTCTTCGCCTCTTGCAAGCTACCGCGATCTCTGGCTGCCGGAGGCGAAGAAGCGGCTACTTCGCGCACAGATGACTGGAGCGGCAGCGGTGCGCTCCGGAGCGCCGCTTCTGCCGAAAGACGCCGGGAAGCGGCACTTCTTTTCGGCCAGCGCCGGAGCTGCGTATTCTGCCTCTCTAGTCGCCTACATCTTAGCGAAAAGCTTTGCCACTCCATTTCTCAAGGAGAAAGTGTACCAGAACTGCTCACATGCCCCGAACTTGCCAAGAAATTGGATTTGCTGCACATTCCAAGGACACTGCACTTTGCTGGGCAAGCCGCAAACTGCTGGCAGATAAGTGTGCTCTCTGCCCACTCCTGCCCAGCTCTGGGTAGTAGCGGGCACGTTGCAGCCTGGCGAAGGCAAGAAACCTGGAGAGCTGTCACAGAGCAGAAGGGCAGCTGAGATGCTGAAAAGCAGCAAAGCTGAACAGCCTGCCTCAGCTTCAATCCTCTGCAATTGACTGAATGCGGAAAACGAAGCAGCAGAGCAGCGGGCTTCTGTGCGCACTGAAGGCAATTGCAAGAATCCAGCAGCTGCTCCTTGCCAAGCACAGGCAGCTGCCTATGTTCTTGTTTCTGGACAAACTCACCGCTGCCCTTCTTTTCAGCAGCTGCCATCGTGTTCTCTGCATCTGGGAGCCTCCGGGGAGCAGCAAGAATTTCCAAGGAGGGATGCAACAGGACTAGTTAAAAACCCAGGAAAGTTGTCCTGGAACACCTTCCACTCGCATGCCCAGAGTGAATTCAAGAGGCAGGAGAGCGGCAGCCACCGTCCTGCAGCAGTCTGCAAGCTTCGCACACAAGCCCTCTTCTTCGCAGCTTTGTTCTTCGCCTCTTGCAAGCTACCGCGATCTCTGGCTGCCGGAGGCGAAGAAGCGGCTACTTCGCGCACAGATGACTGGAGCGGCAGCGGTGCGCTCCGGAGCGCCGCTTCTGCCGAAAGACGCCGGGAAGCGGCACTTCTTTTCGGCCAGCGCCGGAGCTGCGTATTCTGCCTCTCTAGTCGCCTACATCTTAGCGAAAAGCTTTGCCACTCCATTTCTCAAGGAGAAAGTGTACCAGAACTGCTCACTTGCCGCGGACTTGCCAAGAAATTGGATTTGCTGCACATTCCAAGGACACTGCACTTTGCTGGGCAAGCCGCAAACTGCTGGCAGATAAGTGTGCTCTCTGCCCACTCCTGCCCAGCTCTGGGTAGTAGCGGGCACGTTGCAGCCTGGCGAAGGCAAGAAACCTGGAGAGCTGTCACAGAGCAGAAGGGCAGCTGAGATGCTGAAAAGCAGCAAAGCTGAACAGCCTGCCTCAGCTTCAATCCTCTGCAATTGACTGAATGCGGAAAACGAAGCAGCAGAGCAGCGGGCTTCTGTGCGCACTGAAGGCAATTGCAAGAATCCAGCAGCTGCTCCTTGCCAAGCACAGGCAGCTGCCTATGTTCTTGTTTCTGGACAAACTCACCGCTGCCCTTCTTTTCAGCAGCTGCCATCGTGTTCTCTGCATCTGGGAGCCTCCGGGGAGCAGCAAGAATTTCCAAGGAGGGATGCAACAGGACTAGTTAAAAACCCAGGAAAGTTGTCCTGGAACACCTTCCACTCGCATGCCCAGAGTGAATTCAAGAGGCAGGAGAGCGGCAGCCACCGTCCTGCAGCAGTCTGCAAGCTTCGCACACAAGCCCTCTTCTTCGCAGCTTTGTTCTTCGCCTCTTGCAAGCTACCGCGATCTCTGGCTGCCGGAGGCGAAGAAGCGGCTACTTCGCGCACAGATGACTGGAGCGGCAGCGGTGCGCTCCGGAGCGCCGCTTCTGCCGAAAGACGCCGGGAAGCGGCACTTCTTTTCGGCCAGCGCCGGAGCTGCGTATTCTGCCTCTCTAGTCGCCTACATCTTAGCGAAAAGCTTTGCCACTCCATTTCTCAAGGAGAAAGTGTACCAGAACTGCTCACATGCCCCGAACTTGCCAAGAAATTGGATTTGCTGCACATTCCAAGGACACTGCACTTTGCTGGGCAAGCCGCAAACTGCTGGCAGATAAGTGTGCTCTCTGCCCACTCCTGCCCAGCTCTGGGTAGTAGCGGGCACGTTGCAGCCTGGCGAAGGCAAGAAACCTGGAGAGCTGTCACAGAGCAGAAGGGCAGCTGAGATGCTGAAAAGCAGCAAAGCTGAACAGCCTGCCTCAGCTTCAATCCTCTGCAATTGACTGAATGCGGAAAACGAAGCAGCAGAGCAGCGGGCTTCTGTGCGCACTGAAGGCAATTGCAAGAATCCAGCAGCTGCTCCTTGCCAAGCACAGGCAGCTGCCTATGTTCTTGTTTCTGGACAAACTCACCGCTGCCCTTCTTTTCAGCAGCTGCCATCGTGTTCTCTGCATCTGGGAGCCTCCGGGGAGCAGCAAGAATTTCCAAGGAGGGATGCAACAGGACTAGTTAAAAACCCAGGAAAGTTGTCCTGGAACACCTTCCTCTCGCATGCCCAGAGTGAATTCAAGAGGCAGGAGAGCGGCAGCCACCGTCCTGCAGCAGTCTGCAAGCTTCGCACACAAGCCCTCTTCTTCGCAGCTTTGTTCTTCGCCTCTTGCAAGCTACCGCGATCTCTGGCTGCCGGAGGCGAAGAAGCGGCTACTTCGCGCACAGATGACTGGAGCGGCAGCGGTGCGCTCCGGAGCGCCGCTTCTGCCGAAAGACGCCGGGAAACGGCACTTCTTTTCGGCCAGCGCCGGAGCTGCGTATTCTGCCTCTCTAGTCGCCTACATCTTAGCGAAAAGCTTTGCCACTCCATTTCTCAAGGAGAAAGTGTACCAGAACTGCTCACATGCCCCGAACTTGCCAAGAAATTGGATTTGCTGCACATTCCAAGGACACTGCACTTTGCTGGGCAAGCCGCAAACTGCTGGCAGATGAGCGTGCTCTCTGCCCACTCCTGCCCAGCTCTGGGTAGTAGCGGGCACGTTGCAGCCTGGCGAAGGCAAGAAACCTGGAGAGCTGTCACAGAGCAGAAGGGCAGCTGAGATGCTGAAAAGCAGCAAAGCTGAACAGCCTGCCTCAGCTTCAATCCTCTGCAATTGACTGAATGCGGAAAACGAAGCAGCAGAGCAGCGGGCTTCTGTGCGCACTGAAGGCAATTGCAAGAATCCAGCAGCTGCTCCTTGCCAAGCACAGGCAGCTGCCTATGTTCTTGTTTCTGGACAAACTCACCGCTGCCCTTCTTTTCAGCAGCTGCCATCGTGTTCTCTGCATCTGGGAGCCTCCGGGGAGCAGCAAGAATTTCCAAGGAGGGATGCAACAGGACTAGTTAAAAACCCAGGAAAGTTGTCCTGGAACACCTTCCACTCGCATGCCCAGAGTGAATTCAAGAGGCAGGAGAGCGGCAGCCACCGTCCTGCAGCAGTCTGCAAGCTTCGCACACAAGCCCTCTTCTTCGCAGCTTTGTTCTTCGCCTCTTGCAAGCTACCGCGATCTCTGGCTGCCGGAGGCGAAGAAGCGGCTACTTCGCGCACAGATGACTGGAGCGGCAGCGGTGCGCTCCGGAGCGCCGCTTCTGCCGAAAGACGCCGGCAAGCGGCACTTCTTTTCGGCCAGCGCCGGAGCTGCGTATTCTGCCTCTCTAGTCGCCTACATCTTAGCGAAAAGCTTTGCCACTCCATTTCTCAAGGAGAAAGTGTACCAGAACTGCTCACATTCCCCGAACTTGCCAAGAAATTGGATTTGCTGCACATTCCAAGGACACTGCACTTTGCTGGGCAAGCCGCAAACTGCTGGCAGATGAGCGTGCTCTCTGCCCACTCCTGCCCAGCTCTGGGTAGTAGCGGGCACGTTGCAGCCTGGCGAAGGCAAGAAACCTGGAGAGCTGTCACAGAGCAGAAGGGCAGCTGAGATGCTGAAAAGCAGCAAAGCTGAACAGCCTGCCTCAGCTTCAATCCTCTGCAATTGACTGAATGCGGAAAACGAAGCAGCAGAGCAGCGGGCTTCTGTGCGCACTGAAGGCAATTGCAAGAATCCAGCAGCTGCTCCTTGCCAAGCACAGGCAGCTGCCTATGTTCTTGTTTCTGGACAAACTCACCGCTGCCCTTCTTTTCAGCAGCTGCCATCGTGTTCTCTGCATCTGGGAGCCTCCGGGGAGCAGCAAGAATTTCCAAGGAGGGATGCAACAGGACTAGTAAAAACCCAGGAAAGTTGTCCTGGAACACCTTCCACTCGCATGCCCAGAGTGAATTCAAGAGGCAGGAGAGCGGCAGCCACCGTCCTGCAGCAGTCTGCAAGCTTCGCACACAAGCCCTCTTCTTCGCAGCTTTGTTCTTCGCCTCTTGCAAGCTACCGCGATCTCTGGCTGCCGGAGGCGAAGAAGCGGCTACTTCGCGCACAGATGACTGGAGCGGCAGCGGTGCGCTCCGGAGCGCCGCTTCTGCCGAAAGACGCCGGGAAGCGGCACTTCTTTTCGGCCAGCGCCGGAGCTGCGTATTCTGCCTCTCTAGTCGCCTACATCTTAGCGAAAAGCTTTGCCACTCCATTTCTCAAGGAGAAAGTGTACCAGAACTGCTCACTTGCCCGGACTTGCCAAGAAATTGGATTTGCTGCACATTCCAAGGACACTGCACTTTGCTGGGCAAGCCGCAAACTGCTGGCAGATAAGTGTGCTCTCTGCCCACTCCTGCCCAGCTCTGGGTAGTAGCGGGCACGTTGCAGCCTGGCGAAGGCAAGAAACCTGGAGAGCTGTCACAGAGCAGAAGGGCAGCTGAGATGCTGAAAAGCAGCAAAGCTGAACAGCCTGCCTCAGCTTCAATCCTCTGCAATTGACTGAATGCGGAAAACGAAGCAGCAGAGCAGCGGGCTTCTGTGCGCACTGAAGGCAATTGCAAGAATCCAGCAGCTGCTCCTTGCCAAGCACAGGCAGCTGCCTATGTTCTTGTTTCTGGACAAACTCACCGCTGCCCTTCTTTTCAGCAGCTGCCATCGTGTTCTCTGCATCTGGGAGCCTCCGGGGAGCAGCAAGAATTTCCAAGGAGGGATGCAACAGGACTAGTTAAAAACCCAGGAAAGTTGTCCTGGAACACCTTCCACTCGCATGCCCAGAGTGAATTCAAGAGGCAGGAGAGCGGCAGCCACCGTCCTGCAGCAGTCTGCAAGCTTCGCACACAAGCCCTCTTCTTCGCAGCTTTGTTCTTCGCCTCTTGCAAGCTACCGCGATCTCTGGCTGCCGGAGGCGAAGAAGCGGCTACTTCGCGCACAGATGACTGGAGCGGCAGCGGTGCGCTCCGGAGCGCCGCTTCTGCCGAAAGACGCCGGGAAGCGGCACTTCTTTTCGGCCAGCGCCGGAGCTGCGTATTCTGCCTCTCTAGTCGCCTACATCTTAGCGAAAAGCTTTGCCACTCCATTTCTCAAGGAGAAAGTGTACCAGAACTGCTCACATTCCCCGAACTTGCCAAGAAATTGGATTTGCTGCACATTCCAAGGACACTGCACTTTGCTGGGCAAGCCGCAAACTGCTGGCAGATGAGCGTGCTCTCTGCCCACTCCTGCCCAGCTCTGGGTAGTAGCGGGCACGTTGCAGCCTGGCGAAGGCAAGAAACCTGGAGAGCTGTCACAGAGCAGAAGGGCAGCTGAGATGCTGAAAAGCAGCAAAGCTGAACAGCCTGCCTCAGCTTCAATCCTCTGCAATTGACTGAATGCGGAAAACGAAGCAGCAGAGCAGCGGGCTTCTGTGCGCACTGAAGGCAATTGCAAGAATCCAGCAGCTGCTCCTTGCCAAGCACAGGCAGCTGCCTATGTTCTTGTTTCTGGACAAACTCACCGCTGCCCTTCTTTTCAGCAGCTGCCATCGTGTTCTCTGCATCTGGGAGCCTCCGGGGAGCAGCAAGAATTTCCAAGGAGGGATGCAACAGGACTAGTAAAAACCCAGGAAAGTTGTCCTGGAACACCTTCCACTCGCATGCCCAGAGTGAATTCAAGAGGCAGGAGAGCGGCAGCCACCGTCCTGCAGCAGTCTGCAAGCTTCGCACACAAGCCCTCTTCTTCGCAGCTTTGTTCTTCGCCTCTTGCAAGCTACCGCGATCTCTGGCTGCCGGAGGCGAAGAAGCGGCTACTTCGCGCACAGATGACTGGAGCGGCAGCGGTGCGCTCCGGAGCGCCGCTTCTGCCGAAAGACGCCGGCAAGCGGCACTTCTTTTCGGCCAGCGCCGGAGCTGCGTATTCTGCCTCTCTAGTCGCCTACATCTTAGCGAAAAGCTTTGCCACTCCATTTCTCAAGGAGAAAGTGTACCAGAACTGCTCACTTGCCCGAACTTGCCAAGAAATTGGATTTGCTGCACATTCCAAGGACACTGCACTTTGCTGGGCAAGCCGCAAACTGCTGGCAGATAAGTGTGCTCTCTGCCCACTCCTGCCCAGCTCTGGGTAGTAGCGGGCACGTTGCAGCCTGGCGAAGGCAAGAAACCTGGAGAGCTGTCACAGAGCAGAAGGGCAGCTGAGATGCTGAAAAGCAGCAAAGCTGAACAGCCTGCCTCAGCTTCAATCCTCTGCAATTGACTGAATGCGGAAAACGAAGCAGCAGAGCAGCGGGCTTCTGTGCGCACTGAAGGCAATTGCAAGAATCCAGCAGCTGCTCCTTGCCAAGCACAGGCAGCTGCCTATGTTCTTGTTTCTGGACAAACTCACCGCTGCCCTTCTTTTCAGCAGCTGCCATCGTGTTCTCTGCATCTGGGAGCCTCCGGGGAGCAGCAAGAATTTCCAAGGAGGGATGCAACAGGACTAGTTAAAAACCCAGGAAAGTTGTCCTGGAACACCTTCCACTCGCATGCCCAGAGTGAATTCAAGAGGCAGGAGAGCGGCAGCCACCGTCCTGCAGCAGTCTGCAAGCTTCGCACACAAGCCCTCTTCTTCGCAGCTTTGTTCTTCGCCTCTTGCAAGCTACCGCGATCTCTGGCTGCCGGAGGCGAAGAAGCGGCTACTTCGCGCACAGATGACTGGAGCGGCAGCGGTGCGCTCCGGAGCGCCGCTTCTGCCGAAAGACGCCGGGAAGCGGCACTTCTTTTCGGCCAGCGCCGGAGCTGCGTATTCTGCCTCTCTAGTCGCCTACATCTTAGCGAAAAGCTTTGCCACTCCATTTCTCAAGGAGAAAGTGTACCAGAACTGCTCACTTGCCGCGAACTTGCCAAGAAATTGGATTTGCTGCACATTCCAAGGACACTGCACTTTGCTGGGCAAGCCGCAAACTGCTGGCAGATAAGTGTGCTCTCTGCCCACTCCTGCCCAGCTCTGGGTAGTAGCGGGCACGTTGCAGCCTGGCGAAGGCAAGAAACCTGGAGAGCTGTCACAGAGCAGAAGGGCAGCTGAGATGCTGAAAAGCAGCAAAGCTGAACAGCCTGCCTCAGCTTCAATCCTCTGCAATTGACTGAATGCGGAAAACGAAGCAGCAGAGCAGCGGGCTTCTGTGCGCACTGAAGGCAATTGCAAGAATCCAGCAGCTGCTCCTTGCCAAGCACAGGCAGCTGCCTATGTTCTTGTTTCTGGACAAACTCACCGCTGCCCTTCTTTTCAGCAGCTGCCATCGTGTTCTCTGCATCTGGGAGCCTCCGGGGAGCAGCAAGAATTTCCAAGGAGGGATGCAACAGGACTAGTTAAAAACCCAGGAAAGTTGTCCTGGAACACCTTCCACTCGCATGCCCAGAGTGAATTCAAGAGGCAGGAGAGCGGCAGCCACCGTCCTGCAGCAGTCTGCAAGCTTCGCACACAAGCCCTCTTCTTCGCAGCTTTGTTCTTCGCCTCTTGCAAGCTACCGCGATCTCTGGCTGCCGGAGGCGAAGAAGCGGCTACTTCGCGCACAGATGACTGGAGCGGCAGCGGTGCGCTCCGGAGCGCCGCTTCTGCCGAAAGACGCCGGGAAGCGGCACTTCTTTTCGGCCAGCGCCGGAGCTGCGTATTCTGCCTCTCTAGTCGCCTACATCTTAGCGAAAAGCTTTGCCACTCCATTTCTCAAGGAGAAAGTGTACCAGAACTGCTCACATTCCCCGAACTTGCCAAGAAATTGGATTTGCTGCACATTCCAAGGACACTGCACTTTGCTGGGCAAGCCGCAAACTGCTGGCAGATGAGCGTGCTCTCTGCCCACTCCTGCCCAGCTCTGGGTAGTAGCGGGCACGTTGCAGCCTGGCGAAGGCAAGAAACATGGAGAGCTGTCACAGAGCAGAAGGGCAGCTGAGATGCTGAAAAGCAGCAAAGCTGAACAGCCTGCCTCAGCTTCAATCCTCTGCAATTGACTGAATGCGGAAAACGAAGCAGCAGAGCAGCGGGCTTCTGTGCGCACTGAAGGCAATTGCAAGAATCCAGCAGCTGCTCCTTGCCAAGCACAGGCAGCTGCCTATGTTCTTGTTTCTGGACAAACTCACCGCTGCCCTTCTTTTCAGCAGCTGCCATCGTGTTCTCTGCATCTGGGAGCCTCCGGGGAGCAGCAAGAATTTCCAAGGAGGGATGCAACAGGACTAGTTAAAAACCCAGGAAAGTTGTCCTGGAACACCTTCCACTCGCATGCCCAGAGTGAATTCAAGAGGCAGGAGAGCGGCAGCCACCGTCCTGCAGCAGTCTGCAAGCTTCGCACACAAGCCCTCTTCTTCGCAGCTTTGTTCTTCGCCTCTTGCAAGCTACCGCGATCTCTGGCTGCCGGAGGCGAAGAAGCGGCTACTTCGCGCACAGATGACTGGAGCGGCAGCGGTGCGCTCCGGAGCGCCGCTTCTGCCGAAAGACGCCGGGAAGCGGCACTTCTTTTCGGCCAGCGCCGGAGCTGCGTATTCTGCCTCTCTAGTCGCCTACATCTTAGCGAAAAGCTTTGCCACTCCATTTCTCAAGGAGAAAGTGTACCAGAACTGCTCACTTGCCGCGGACTTGCCAAGAAATTGGATTTGCTGCACATTCCAAGGACACTGCACTTTGCTGGGCAAGCCGCAAACTGCTGGCAGATAAGTGTGCTCTCTGCCCACTCCTGCCCAGCTCTGGGTAGTAGCGGGCACGTTGCAGCCTGGCGAAGGCAAGAAACCTGGAGAGCTGTCACAGAGCAGAAGGGCAGCTGAGATGCTGAAAAGCAGCAAAGCTGAACAGCCTGCCTCAGCTTCAATCCTCTGCAATTGACTGAATGCGGAAAACGAAGCAGCAGAGCAGCGGGCTTCTGTGCGCACTGAAGGCAATTGCAAGAATCCAGCAGCTGCTCCTTGCCAAGCACAGGCAGCTGCCTATGTTCTTGTTTCTGGACAAACTCACCGCTGCCCTTCTTTTCAGCAGCTGCCATCGTGTTCTCTGCATCTGGGAGCCTCCGGGGAGCAGCAAGAATTTCCAAGGAGGGATGCAACAGGACTAGTTAAAAACCCAGGAAAGTTGTCCTGGAACACCTTCCACTCGCATGCCCAGAGTGAATTCAAGAGGCAGGAGAGCGGCAGCCACCGTCCTGCAGCAGTCTGCAAGCTTCGCACACAAGCCCTCTTCTTCGCAGCTTTGTTCTTCGCCTCTTGCAAGCTACCGCGATCTCTGGCTGCCGGAGGCGAAGAAGCGGCTACTTCGCGCACAGATGACTGGAGCGGCAGCGGTGCGCTCCGGAGCGCCGCTTCTGCCGAAAGACGCCGGGAAGCGGCACTTCTTTTCGGCCAGCGCCGGAGCTGCGTATTCTGCCTCTCTAGTCGCCTACATCTTAGCGAAAAGCTTTGCCACTCCATTTCTCAAGGAGAAAGTGTACCAGAACTGCTCACATTCCCCGAACTTGCCAAGAAATTGGATTTGCTGCACATTCCAAGGACACTGCACTTTGCTGGGCAAGCCGCAAACTGCTGGCAGATGAGCGTGCTCTCTGCCCACTCCTGCCCAGCTCTGGGTAGTAGCGGGCACGTTGCAGCCTGGCGAAGGCAAGAAAACTGGAGAGCTGTCACAGAGCAGAAGGGCAGCTGAGATGCTGAAAAGCAGCAAAGCTGAACAGCCTGCCTCAGCTTCAATCCTCTGCAATTGACTGAATGCGGAAAACGAAGCAGCAGAGCAGCGGGCTTCTGTGCGCACTGAAGGCAATTGCAAGAATCCAGCAGCTGCTCCTTGCCAAGCACAGGCAGCTGCCTATGTTCTTGTTTCTGGACAAACTCACCGCTGCCCTTCTTTTCAGCAGCTGCCATCGTGTTCTCTGCATCTGGGAGCCTCCGGGGAGCAGCAAGAATTTCCAAGGAGGGATGCAACAGGACTAGTTAAAAACCCAGGAAAGTTGTCCTGGAACACCTTCCACTCGCATGCCCAGAGTGAATTCAAGAGGCAGGAGAGCGGCAGCCACCGTCCTGCAGCAGTCTGCAAGCTTCGCACACAAGCCCTCTTCTTCGCAGCTTTGTTCTTCGCCTCTTGCAAGCTACCGCGATCTCTGTCTGCCGGAGGCGAAGAAGCGGCTACTTCGCGCACAGATGACTGGAGCGGCAGCGGTGCGCTCCGGAGCGCCGCTTCTGCCGAAAGACGCCGGGAGGCGGCACTTCTTTTCGGCCAGCGCCGGAGCTGCGTATTCTGCCTCTCTAGTCGCCTACATCTTAGCGAAAAGCTTTGCCACTCCATTTCTCAAGGAGAAAGTGTACCAGAACTGCTCACTTGCCGCGGACTTGCCAAGAAATTGGATTTGCTGCACATTCCAAGGACACTGCACTTTGCTGGGCAAGCCGCAAACTGCTGGCAGATAAGTGTGCTCTCTGCCCACTCCTGCCCAGCTCTGGGTAGTAGCGGGCACGTTGCAGCCTGGCGAAGGCAAGAAACCTGGAGAGCTGTCACAGAGCAGAAGGGCAGCTGAGATGCTGAAAAGCAGCAAAGCTGAACAGCCTGCCTCAGCTTCAATCCTCTGCAATTGACTGAATGCGGAAAACGAAGCAGCAGAGCAGCGGGCTTCTGTGCGCACTGAAGGCAATTGCAAGAATCCAGCAGCTGCTCCTTGCCAAGCACAGGCAGCTGCCTATGTTCTTGTTTCTGGACAAACTCACCGCTGCCCTTCTTTTCAGCAGCTGCCATCGTGTTCTCTGCATCTGGGAGCCTCCGGGGAGCAGCAAGAATTTCCAAGGAGGGATGCAACAGGACTAGTTAAAAACCCAGGAAAGTTGTCCTGGAACACCTTCCACTCGCATGCCCAGAGTGAATTCAAGAGGCAGGAGAGCGGCAGCCACCGTCCTGCAGCAGTCTGCAAGCTTCGCACACAAGCCCTCTTCTTCGCAGCTTTGTTCTTCGCCTCTTGCAAGCTACCGCGATCTCTGGCTGCCGGAGGCGAAGAAGCGGCTACTTCGCGCACAGATGACTGGAGCGGCAGCGGTGCGCTCCGGAGCGCCGCTTCTGCCGAAAGACGCCGGGAAGCGGCACTTCTTTTCGGCCAGCGCCGGAGCTGCGTATTCTGCCTCTCTAGTCGCCTACATCTTAGCGAAAAGCTTTGCCACTCCATTTCTCAAGGAGAAAGTGTACCAGAACTGCTCACATACCCCGAACTTGCCAAGAAATTGGATTTGCTGCACATTCCAAGGACACTGCACTTTGCATGGCAAGCCGCAAACTGCTGGCAGATGAGCGTACTCTCTGCCCGCTCCTGCCCAGCTCTGGGTAGTAGCGGGCACGTTGCAGCCTGGCGAAGGCAAGAAACCTGGAGAGCTGTCACAGAGCAGAAGGGCAGCTGAGATGCTGAAAAGCAGCAAAGCTGAACAGCCTGCCTCAGCTTCAATCCTCTGCAATTGACTGAATGCGGAAAACGAAGCAGCAGAGCAGCGGGCTTCTGTGCGCACTGAGGCAATTGCAAGAATCCAGCAGCTGCTCCTTGCCAAGCACAGGCAGCTGCCTATGTTCTTGTTTCTGGACAAACTCACCGCTGCCCTTCTTTTCAGCAGCTGCCATCGTGTTCTCTGCATCTGGGAGCCTCCGGGGAGCAGCAAGAATTTCCAAGGAGGGATGCAACAGGACTAGTTAAAAACCCAGGAAAGTTGTCCTGGAACACCTTCCACTCGCATGCCCAGAGTGAATTCAAGAGGCAGGAGAGCGGCAGCCACCGTCCTGCAGCAGTCTGCAAGCTTCGCACACAAGCCCTCTTCTTCGCAGCTTTGTTCTTCGCCTCTTGCAAGCTACCGCGATCTCTGGCTGCCGGAGGCGAAGAAGCGGCTACTTCGCGCACAGATGACTGGAGCGGTAGCGGTGCGCTCCGGAGCGCCTCTTCTGCCGAAAGACGCCGGGAAGCGGCACTTCTTTTCGGCCAGCGCCGGAGCTGCGTATTCTGCCTCTCTAGTCGCCTACATCTTAGCGAAAAGCTTTGCCACTCCATTTCTCAAGGAGAAAGTGTACCAGAACTACTCACTTGCCGCGGACTTGCCAAGAAATTGGATTTGCTGCTCATGTCAAGGACACTGCACTTTGCATGGCAAGCGGCAAACTGCTGGCAGATAAGTGTGCTCTCTGCCCACTCCTGCCCAGCTCTGGGTAGTAGCGGGCACGTTGCAGCCTGGCGAAGGCAAGAAACATGGAGAGCTGTCACAGAGCTGAAGGGCAGTTGAGATGCTGAAAAGCAGCAAAGCTGAACAGCCTGCCTCAGCTTCAATCCTCTGCAATTGACTGAATGCGGAAACGAAGCAGCAGAGCAGCGGGCTTCTGTGCGCACTGAAGGCAATTGCAAGAATCCAGCAGCTGCTCCTTGCCAAGCACAGGCAGCTGCCTATGTTCTTGTTTCTGGACAAACTCACCGCTGCCCTTCTTTTCAGCAGCTGCCATCGTGTTCTCTGCATCTGGGAGCCTCCGGGGAGCAGCAAGAATTTCCAAGGAGGGATGCAACAGGACTAGTTAAAAACCCAGGAAAGTTGTCCTGGAACACCTTCCTCTCGCATGCCCAGAGTGAATTCAAGAGGCAGGAGAGCGGCAGCCACCGTCCTGCAGCAGTCTGCAAGCTTCGCACACAAGCCCTCTTCTTCGCAGCTTTGTTCTTCGCCTCTTGCAAGCTACCGCGATCTCTGGCTGCCGGAGGCGAAGAAGCGGCTACTTCGCGCACAGATGACTGGAGCGTCAGCGGTGCGCTCCGGAGCGCCTCTTCTGCCGAAAGACGCCGGGAAGCGGCACTTCTTTTCGGCCAGCGCCGGAGCTGCGTATTCTGCCTCTCTAGTCCCCTACATCTTAGCGAAAAGCTTTGCCACTCCATTTCTCAAGGAGAAAGTGTACCAGAACTGCTCACATACCCCGAACTTGCCAAGAAATTGGATTTGCTGCACATTCCAAGGACACTGCACTTTGCTGGGCAAGCCGCAAACTGCTGGCAGATAAGTGTGCTCTCTGCCCACTCCTGCCCAGCTCTGGGTAGTAGCGGGCACGTTGCAGCCTGGCGAAGGCAAGAAACCTGGAGAGCTGTCACAGAGCAGAAGGGCAGCTGAGATGCTGAAAAGCAGCAAAGCTGAACAGCCTGCCTCAGCTTCAATCCTCTGCAATTGGCTGAATGCGGAAAACGAAGCAGCAGAGCAGCGGGCTTCTGTGCGCGCTGAAGGCAATTGCAAGAATCCAGCAGCTGCTCCTTGCCAAGCACAGGCAGCTGCCTATGTTCTTGTTTCTGGACAAACTCACCGCTGCCCTTCTTTTCAGCAGCTGCCATCGTGTTGTCTGCATCTGGGAGCCTCCGGGGAGCAGCAAGAATTTCCAAGGAGGGATGCAACAGGACTAGTTAAAAACCCAGGAAAGTTGTCCTGGAACACCTTCCACTCGCATGCCCAGAGTGAATTCAAGAGGCAGGAGAGCGGCAGCCACCGTCCTGCAGCAGTCTGCAAGCTTCGCACACAAGCCCTGTTCTTCGCAGCTTTGTTCTTCGCCTCTTGCAAGCTACCGCGATCTCTGGCTGCCGGAGGCAAAGAAGCGGCTACTTCGCGGACAGATGACTGGAGCGGCAGCGGTGCGCTCCGGAGCGCCGCTTCTGCCGAAAGACGCCGGGAGGCGGCACTTCTTTTCGGCCAGCGCCGGAGCTGCGTATTCTGCCTCTCTAGTCGCCTACATCTTAGCGAAAAGCTTTGCCACTCCATTTCTCAAGGAGAAAGTGTACCAGAACTGCTCACATGCCGCGGACTTGCCAAGAAATTGGATTTGCTGCACATTCCAAGGACACTGCACTTTGCTGGGCAAGCCGCAAACTGCTGGCAGATAAGTGTGCTCTCTGCCCACTCCTGCCAGCTCTGGGTAGTAGCGGGCACGTTGCAGCCTGGCGAAGGCAAGAAACCTGGAGAGCTGTCACAGAGCAGAAGGGCAGCTGAGATGCTGAAAAGCAGCAAAGCTGAACAGCCTGCCTCAGCTTCAATCCTCTGCAATTGACTGAATGCGGAAAACGAAGCAGCAGAGCAGCGGGCTTCTGTGCGCACTGAAGGCAATTGCAAGAATCCAGCAGCTGCTCCTTGCCAAGCACAGGCAGCTGCCTATGTTCTTGTTTCTGGACAAACTCACCGCTGCCCTTCTTTTCAGCAGCTGCCATCGTGTTCTCTGCATCTGGGAGCCTCCGGGAGCAGCAAGAATTTCCAAGGAGGGATGAAACAGGACTAGTTAAAAACCCAGGAAAGTTGTCCTGGAACACCTTCCACTCGCATGCCCAGAGTGAATTCAAGAGGCAGGAGAGCGGCAGCCACCGTCCTGCAGCAGTCTGCAAGCTTCGCACACAAGCCCTCTTCTTCGCAGCTTTGTTCTTCGCCTCTTGCAAGCTACCGCGATCTCTGGCTGCCGGAGGCGAAGAAGCGGCTACTTCGCGCACAGATGACTGGAGCGGCAGCGGTGCGCTCCGGAGCGCCGCTTCTGCCGAAAGACGCCGGGAAACGGCACTTCTTTTCGGCCAGCGCCGGAGCTGCGTATTCTGCCTCTCTAGTCGCCTACATCTTAGCGAAAAGCTTTGCCACTCCATTTCTCAAGGCGAAAGTGTACCAGAACTGCTCGCATTCCCCGAACTTGCCAAGAAATTGGATTTGCTGCATATTCTAAGGACACTGCACTGTGCTGGGCAAGCCGCAAACTGCTGGCAGATGAGCGTGCTCTCTGCCCACTCCTGCCCAGCTCTGGGTAGTAGCGGGCACGTTGCAGCTTGGCGAAGGCAAGAAACATGGAGAGCTGTCACAGAGCAGAGGGCAGCTGAGATGCTGAAAAGCAGCAAAGCTGAACAGCCTGCCTCAGCTTCAATCCTCTGCAATTGACTGAATGCGGAAAACGAAGCAGCAGAGCAGCGGGCTTCTGTGCGCACTGAAGGCAATTGCAAGAATCCAGCAGCTGCTCCTTGCCAAGCACAGGCAGCTGCCTATGTTCTTGTTTCTGGACAAACTCACCGCTGCCCTTCTTTTCAGCAGCTGCCATCGTGTTCTCTGCATCTGGGAGCCTCCGGGGAGCAGCAAGAATTTCCAAGGAGGGATGCAACAGGACTAGTTAAAAACCCAGGAAAGTTGTCCTGGAACACCTTCCACTCGCATGCCCAGAGTGAATTCAAGAGGCAGGAGAGCGGCAGCCACCGTCCTGCAGCAGTCTGCAAGCTTCGCACACAAGCCCTCTTCTTCGCAGCTTTGTTCTTCGCCTCTTGCAAGCTACCGCGATCTCTGGCTGCCGGAGGCGAAGAAGCGGCTACTTCGTGGACAGATGACTGGAGCGGCAGCGGTGCGCTCCGGAGCGCCGCTTCTGCCGAAAGACGCCGGGAGGCGGCACTTCTTTTCGGCCAGCGCCGGAGCTGCGTATTCTGCCTCTCTAGTCGCCTACATCTTAGCGAAAAGCTTTGCCACTCCATTTCTCAAGGCGAAAGTGTACCAGAACTGCTCACTTGCCGCGGACTTGCCAAGAAATTGGATTTGCTGCACATTCCAAGGACACTGCACTTTGCTGGGCAAGCCGCAAACTGCTGGCAGATAAGTGTGCTCTCTGCCCACTCCTGCCAGCTCTGGGTAGTAGCGGGCACGTTGCAGCCTGGCGAAGGCAAGAAACCTGGAGAGCTGTCACAGAGCAGAAGGGCAGCTGAGATGCTGAAAAGCAGCAAAGCTGAACAGCCTGCCTCAGCTTCAATCCTCTGCAATTGACTGAATGCGGAAAACGAAGCAGCAGAGCAGCGGGCTTCTGTGCGCACTGAAGGCAATTGCAAGAATCCAGCAGCTGCTCCTTGCCAAGCACAGGCAGCTGCCTATGTTCTTGTTTCTGGACAAACTCACCGCTGCCCTTCTTTTCAGCAGCTGCCATCGTGTTCTCTGCATCTGGGAGCCTCCGGGGAGCAGCAAGAATTTCCAAGGAGGGATGCAACAGGACTAGTTAAAAACCCAGGAAAGTTGTCCTGGAACACCTTCCACTCGCATGCCCAGAGTGAATTCAAGAGGCAGGAGAGCGGCAGCCACCGTCCTGCAGCAGTCTGCAAGCTTCGCACACAAGCCCTCTTCTTCGCAGCTTTGTTCTTCGCCTCTTGCAAGCTACCGCGATCTCTGGCTGCCGGAGGCGAAGAAGCGGCTACTTCGCGCACAGATGACTGGAGCGGCAGCGGTGCGCTCCGGAGCGCCTCTTCTGCCGAAAGACGCCGGGAAGCGGCACTTCTTTTCGGCCAGCGCCGGAGCTGCGTATTCTGCCTCTCTAGTCGCCTACATCTTAGCGAAAAGCTTTGACACTCCATTTCTCAAGGAGAAAGTGTACCAGAACTGCTCACATTACCCCGAACTTGCCAAGAAATTGGATTTGCTGCACATTCAAGGACACTGCACTTTGCTGGGCAAGCCGCAAACTGCTGGCAGATAAGTGTGCTCTCTGCCCACTCCTGCCCAGCTCTGGGTAGTAGCGGGCACGTTGCAGCTTGGCGAAGGCAAGAAACCTGGAGAGCTGTCACAGAGCAGAAGGGCAGCTGAGATGCTGAAAAGCAGCAAAGCTGAACAGCCTGCCTCAGCTTCAATCCTCTGCAATTGACTGAATGCGGAAAACGAAGCAGCAGAGCAGCGGGCTTCTGTGCGCACTGAAGGCAATTGCAAGAATCCAGCAGCTGCTCCTTGCCAAGCACAGGCAGCCGCCTATGTTCTTGTTTCTGGACAAACTCACCGCTGCCCTTCTTTTCAGCAGCTGCCATCGTGTTCTCTGCATCTGGGAGCCTCCGGGGAGCAGCAAGAATTTCCAAGGAGGGATGCAACAGGACTATTTAAAAACTCAGGAAAGTTGTCCTGGAACACCTTCCACTCGCATGCCAGAGTGAATTCAAGAGGCAGGAGAGCGGCAGCCACCGTCCTGCAGCAGTCTGCAAGCTTCGCACACAAGCCCTCTTCTTCGCAGCTTTGTTCTTCGCCTCTTGCAAGCTACCGCGATCTCTGGCTGCCGGAGGCGAAGAAGCGGCTACTTCGCGCACAGATGACTGGAGCGGCAGCGGTGCGCTCCGGAGCGCCTCTTCTGCCGAAAGACGCCGGAAGCGGCACTTCTTTTCGGCCAGCGCCGGAGCTGCGTATTCTGCCTCTCTAGTCGCCTACATCTTAGCGAAAAGCTTTGCCACTCCATTTCTCAAGGAGAAAGTGTACCAGAACTGCTCACTTGCTGCGGACTTGCCAAGAAATTGGATTTGCTGCACATTCCAAGGACACTGCACTTTGCTGGGCAAGCCGCAAACTGCTGGCAGATAAGTGTGCTCTCTGCCCACTCCTGCCCAGCTCTGGGTAGTAGCGGGCACGTTGCAGCCTGGCGAAGGCAAGAAACCTGGAGAGCTGTCACAGAGCAGAAGGGCAGCTGAGATGCTGAAAAGCAGCAAAGCTGAACAGCCTGCCTCAGCTTCAATCCTCTGCAATTGGCTGAATGCGGAAAACGAAGCAGCAGAGCAGCGGGCTTCTGTGCGCGCTGAAGGCAATTGCAAGAATCCAGCAGCTGCTCCTTGCCAAGCACAGGCAGCTGCCTATGTTCTTGTTTCTGGACAAACTCACCGCTGCCCTTCTTTTCAGCAGCTGCCATCGTGTTCCCTGCATCTGGGAGCCTCCGGGGAGCAGCAAGAATTTCCAAGGAGGGATGCAACAGGACTAGTTAAAAACCCAGGAAAGTTGTCCTGGAACACCTTCCACTCGCATGCCCAGAGTGAATTCAAGAGGCAGGAGAGCGGCAGCCACCGTCCTGCAGCAGTCTGCAAGCTTCGCACACAGGTCCTCTTCTTCGCAGCTTTGTTCTTCGCCTCTTGCAAGCTACCGCGATCTCTGGCTGCCGGAGGCGAAGAAGCGGCTACTTCGCGGACAGATGACTGGAGCCGCAGCGGTGCGCTCCGGAGCGCCGCTTCTGCCGAAAGACGCCGGGAAGCGGCAGTTGCTTTCGCCCAGCGCTGAAGCTGCGTATTCTGCCTCTCTAGTCGCCTACATCTTAGCGAAAATCTTTGCCACTCCATTTCTCAAGGAGAAAGTGTACCAGAACTGCTCACATTCCCCGAACTTGCCAAGAAATTGGATTTGCTGCACATTCCAAGGACACTGCACTTTGCTAGGCAAGCCTCAAACTGCTGGCAGATGAGCGTACTCTGTGCCCGCTCCTGCCAAATTTCCGGTAGTAGCGGGCACGTTGCAGCCTGGCGAAGGCAAGAAACATGGAGAGCTGTCACAGAGCAGAGGGGCAGCTGAGATGATGAAAAGCAGCAAAGCTGAACAGCCTGCCTCAGCTTCAATCCTCTGCAATTGACTGAATGCGGAAAACGAAGCAGCAGAGCAGCGGGCTTCTGTGCGCACTGAAGGCAATTGCAAGAATCCAGCAGCTGCTCCTTGCCAAGCACAGGCAGCTGCCTATGTTCTTGTTTCTGGACAAACTCACCGCTGCCCTTCTCTTCAGCAGCTGCCATCGTGTTCTCTGCATCTGGGAGCCTCCGGGGAGCAGCAAGAATTTCCAAGGAGGGATGCAACAGGACTACGTAAAAACCCAGGAAAGTTGTCCTGGAACACCTTCCACTCGCATGCCCAGAGTGAATTCAACAGGCAGGAGAGCGGCAGCCACCGTCCTGCAGCAGTCTGCAAGCTTCGCACACAAGCCATCTTCTTCGCAGCTTTGTTCTTCGCCTCTTGCAAGCTACCGCGATCTCTGGCTGCCGGAGGCGAAGAAGCGGCTACTTCGTGGACAGATGACTGGAGCGGCAGCGGTGCGCTCCGGAGCGCCGCTTCTGCCGAAAGACGCCGGGAGGCGGCACTTCTTTTCGGCCAGCGCCGGAGCTGCGTATTCTGCCTCTCTAGTCGCTACATCTTAGCGAAAAGCTTTGCCACTCCATTTCTCAAGGCGAAAGTGTACCAGAACTGCTCACTTGCCGCGGACTTGCCAAGAAATTGGATTTGCTGCACATTGCAAGGACACTGCACTTTGCTGGGCAAGCCGCAAACTGCTGGCAGATAAGTGTGCTCTCTGCCCACTCCTGCCAAGCTCTGGGTAGTCGCGGGCACGTTGCAGCCTGGCGAAGGCAAGAAACATGGAGAGCTGTCACAGGGCAGAAGGGCAGCTGAGATGCTGAAAAGCAGCAAAGCTGAACAGCCTGCCTCAGCTTCAATCCTCTGCAATTGGCTGAATGCGGAAAACGAAGCAGCAGAGCAGCGGGCTTCTGTGCGCACTGAAGGCAATTGCAAGAATCCAGCAGCTGCTCCTTGCCAAGCACAGGCAGCTGCCTATGTTCTTGTTTCTGGACAAACTCACCGCTGCCCTTCTTTTCAGCAGCTGCCATCGTGTTCTCTGCATCTGGGAGCCTCCGGGGAGCAGCAAGAATTTCCAAGGAGGGATGCAACAGGACTAGTTAAAAACCCAGGAAAGTTGTCCTGGAACACCTTCCTCTCGCATGCCCAGAGTGAATTCAAGAGGCAGGAGAGCGGCAGCCACCGTCCTGCAGCAGTCTGCAAGCTTCGCACACAAGCCCTCTTCTTCGCAGCTTTGTTCTTCGCCTCTTGCAAGCTACCGCGATCTCTGGCTGCCGGAGGCGAAGAAGCGGCTACTTCGCGCACAGATGACTGGAGCGGCAGCGGTGCGCTCCGGAGCGCCTCTTCTGCCGAAAGACGCCGGGAAGCGGCAGTTGCTTTCGCCCAGCGCTGAAGCTGCGTATTCTGCCTCTCTAGTCGCCTACATCTTAGCGAAAATCTTTGCCACTCCATTTCTCAAGGAGAAAGTGTACCAGAACTGCTCACATTCCCCGAACTTGCCAAGAAATTGGATTTGCTGCACATTCCAAGGACACTGCA
The DNA here is from genome assembly GCF_026979565.1 of Vidua chalybeata. Taxonomy (NCBI): domain Eukaryota; kingdom Metazoa; phylum Chordata; class Aves; order Passeriformes; family Viduidae; genus Vidua; species Vidua chalybeata. The sequence goes on along the minus strand of NC_071531.1, from coordinate 60,508,712 downwards.
CTTTGCTAGGCAAGCCTCAAACTGCTGGCAGATGAGCGTACTCTCTGCCCACTCCTGCCCAGCTCTGGGTAGTAGCGGGCACGTTGCAGCCTGGCGAAGGCAAGAAACATGGAGAGCTGTCACAGAGCAGAGGGGCAGCTGAGATGATGAAAAGCAGCAAAGCTGAACAGCCTGCCTCAGCTTCAATCCTCTGCAATTGACTGAATGCGGAAAACGAAGCAGCAGAGCAGCGGGCTTCTGTGCGCACTGAAGGCAATTGCAAGAATCCAGCAGCTGCTCCTTGCCAAGCACAGGCAGCTGCCTATGTTCTTGTTTCTGGACAAACTCACCGCTGCCCTTCTTTTCAGCAGCTGCCATCGTGTTCTCTGCATCTGGGAGCCTCCGGGGAGCAGCAAGAATTTCCAAGGAGGGATGCAACAGGACTACGTAAAAACCCAGGAAAGTTGTCCTGGAACACCTTCCACTCGCATGCCCAGAGTGAATTCAAGAGGCAGGAGAGCGGCAGCCACCGTCCTGCAGCAGTCTGCAAGCTTCGCACACAAGCCCTCTTCTTCGCAGCTTTGTTCTTCGCCTCTTGCAAAGCTACCGCGATCTCTGGCTGCCGGAGGCGAAGAAGCGGCTACTTCGTGGACAGATGACTGGAGCGGCAGCGGTGCGCTCCGGAGCGCCGCTTCTGCCGAAAGACGCCGGCAAGCGGCACTTCTTTTCGGCCAGCGCCGGAGCTGCGTATTCTGCCTCTCTAGTCGCCTACATCTTAGCGAAAAGCTTTGCCACTCCATTTCTCAAGGCGAAAGTGTACCAGAACTGCTCACTTGCCGCGGACTTGCCAAGAAATTGGATTTGCTGCACATTCCAAGGACACTGCACTTTGCTGGGCAAGCCGCAAACTGCTGGCAGATAAGTGTGCTCTCTGCCCACTCCTGCCAAGCTCTGGGTAGTCGCGGGCACGTTGCAGCCTGGCGAAGGCAAGAAACCTGGAGAGCTGTCACAGAGCTGAGGGGCAGCTGAGATGCTGAAAAGCAGCAAAGCTGAACAGCCTGCCTCAGCTTCAATCCTCTGCAATTGACTGAATGCGGAAAACGAAGCAGCAGAGCAGCGGGCTTCTGTGCGCACTGAAGGCAATTGCAAGAATCCAGCAGCTGCTCCTTGCCAAGCACAGGCAGCTGCCTATGTTCTTGTTTCTGGACAAACTCACCGCTGCCCTTCTTTTCAGCAGCTGCCATCGTGTTCTCTGCATCTGGGAGCCTCCGGGGAGCAGCAAGAATTTCCAAGGAGGGATGCAACAGGACTAGTTAAAAACCCAGGAAAGTTGTCCTGGAACACCTTCCACTCGCATGCCCAGAGTGAATTCAAGAGGCAGGAGAGCGGCAGCCACCGTCCTGCAGCAGTCTGCAAGCTTCGCACACAAGCCCTCTTCTTCGCAGCTTTGTTCTTCGCCTCTTGCAAGCTACCGCGATCTCTGGCTGCCGGAGGCGAAGAAGCGGCTACTTCGCGCACAGATGACTGGAGCGTCAGCGGTGCGCTCCGGAGCGCCTCTTCTGCCGAAAGACGCCGGCAAGCGGCACTTCTTTTCGGCCAGCGCCGGAGCTGCGTATTCTGCCTCTCTAGTCGCCTACATCTTAGCGAAAAGCTTTGCCACTCCATTTCTCAAGGAGAAAGTGTACCAGCACGGTTCACATACCCCGAACTTGCCAAGAAATTGGATTTGCTGCACATTCCAAGGACACTGCACTTTGCTGGGCAAGCCGCAAACTGCTGGCAGATAAGTGTGCTCTCTGCCCACTCCTGCCCAGCTCTGGGTAGTAGCGGGCACGTTGCAGCCTGGCGAAGGCAAGAAACCTGGAGAGCTGTCACAGAGCAGAAGGGCAGCTGAGATGCTGAAAAGCAGCAAAGCTGAACAGCCTGCCTCAGCTTCAATCCTCTGCAATTGACTGAATGCGGAAAACGAAGCAGCAGAGCAGCGGGCTTCTGTGCGCACTGAAGGCAATTGCAAGAATCCAGCAGCTGCTCCTTGCCAAGCACAGGCAGCTGCCTATGTTCTTGTTTCTGGACAAACTCACCGCTGCCCTTCTTTTCAGCAGCTGCCATCGTGTTCTCTGCATCTGGGAGCCTCCGGGAGCAGCAAGAATTTCCAAGGAGGGATGCAACAGGACTAGTTAAAAACCCAGGAAAGTTGTCCTGGAACACCTTCCACTCGCATGCCCAGAGTGAATTCAAGAGGCAGGAGAGCGGCAGCCACCGTCCTGCAGCAGTCTGCAAGCTTCGCACACAAGCCCTGTTCTTCGCAGCTTTGTTCTTCGCCTCTTGCAAGCTACCGCGATCTCTGTCTGCCGGAGGCAAAGAAGCGGCTACTTCGCGGACAGATGACTGGAGCGGCAGCGGTGCGCTCCGGAGCGCCTCTTCTGCCGAAAGACGCCGGGAAGCGGCACTTCTTTTCGGCCAGCGCCGGAGCTGCGTATTCTGCCTCTCTAGTCGCCTACATCTTAGCGAAAAGCTTTGCCACTCCATTTCTCAAGGAGAAAGTGTACCAGAACTGCTCACTTGCCTCGGACTTGCCAAGAAATTGGATTTGCTGCACATTCCAAGGACACTGCACTTTGCTGGGCAAGCCGCAAACTGCTGGCAGATAAGTGTGCTCTCTGCCCACTCCTGCCCAGCTCTGGGTAGTAGCGGGCACGTTGCAGCCTGGCGAAGGCAAGAAACCTGGAGAGCTGTCACAGAGCAGAAGGGCAGCTGAGATCCTGAAAAGAAGCAAAGCTGAACAGCCTGCCTCAGCTTCAATCCTCTGCAATTGGCTGAATGCGGAAAACGAAGCAGCAGAGCAGCGGGCTTCTGTGCGCACTGAAGGCAATTGCAAGCAGGCAGCTGCTGCTCCTTGCCAAGCACAGGCAGCTGCCTATGTTCTTGTTTCTGGACAAACTCACCGCTGCCCTTCTTTTCAGCAGCTGCCATCGTGTTCTCTGCATCTGGGAGCCTCCAGGAAGCAACAAGAATTTCCAAGGAGGGATGCAACAGGACTAGTTAAAAACCCAGGAAAGTTGTCCTGGAACACCTTCCTCTCGCATGCCCAGAGTGAATTCAACAGGCAGGAGAGCGGCAGCCACCGTCCTGCAGCAGTCTGCAAGCTTCGCACACAAGCCCTCTTCTTCGCAGCTTTGTTCTTCGCCTCTTGCAAGCTACCGCGATCTCTGGCTGCCGGAGGCGAAGAAGCGGCTACTTCGCGCACAGATGACTGGAGCGTCAGCGGTGCGCTCCGGAGCGCCTCTTCTGCCGAAAGACGCCGGCAAGCGGCACTTCTTTTCGGCCAGCGCCGGAGCTGCGTATTCTGCCTCTCTAGTCCCCTACATCTTAGCGAAAAGCTTTGCCACTCCATTTCTCAAGGAGAAAGTGTACCAGCACGGTTCACATACCCCGAACTTGCCAAGAAATTGGATTTGCTGCACATTCCAAGGACACTGCACTTTGCTGGGCAAGCCGCAAACTGCTGGCAGATAAGTGTGCTCTCTGCCCACTCCTGCCCAGCTCTGGGTAGTAGCGGGCACGTTGCAGCCTGGCGAAGGCAAGAAACCTGGAGAGCTGTCACAGAGCAGAAGGGCAGCTGAGATGCTGAAAAGCAGCAAAGCTGAACAGCCTGCCTCAGCTTCAATCCTCTGCAATTGGCTGAATGCGGAAAACGAAGCAGCAGAGCAGCGGGCTTCTGTGCGCGCTGAAGGCAATTGCAAGAATCCAGCAGCTGCTCCTTGCCAAGCACAGGCAGCTGCCTATGTTCTTGTTTCTGGACAAACTCACCGCTGCCCTTCTTTTCAGCAGCTGCCATCGTGTTCTCTGCATCTGGAAGCCTCCGGGGAGCAGCAAGAATTTCCAAGGAGGGATGCAACAGGACTAGTTAAAAACCCAGGAAAGTTGTCCTGGAACACCTTCCACTCGCATGCCCAGAGTGAATTCAACAGGCAGGAGAGCGGCAGCCACCGTCCTGCAGCAGTCTGCAAGCTTCGCACACAAGCCCTGTTCTTCGCAGCTTTGTTCTTCGCCTCTTGCAAGCTACCGCGATCTCTGGCTGCCGGAGGCGAAGAAGCGGCTACTTCGCGCACAGATGACTGGAGCCGCAGCGGTGCGCTCCGGAGCGCCGCTTCTGCCGAAAGACGCCGGGAAGCGGCAGTTGCTTTCGCCCAGCGCTGAAGCTGCGTATTCTGCCTCTCTAGTCGCCTACATCTTAGCGAAAATCTTTGCCACTCCATTTCTCAAGGAGAAAGTGTACCAGAACTGCTCACATACCCCGAACTTGCCAAGAAATTGGATTTGCTGCACATTCCAAGGACACTGCACTTTGCTAGGCAAGCCTCAAACTGCTGGCAGATGAGTGTGCTCTCTGCCCACTCCTGCCAGCTCTGGGTAGTAGCGGGCACGTTGCAGCCTGGCGAAGGCAAGAAACATGGAGAGCTGTCACAGAGCAGAGGGGCAGCTGAGATGCTGAAAAGCAGCAAAGCTGAACAGCCTGCCTCAGCTTCAATCCTCTGCAATTGACTGAATGCGGAAAACGAAGCAGCAGAGCAGCGGGCTTCTGTGCGCACTGAAGGCAATTGCAAGCATCCAGCAGCTGCTCCTTGCCAAGCACAGGCAGCTGCCTATGTTCTTGTTTCTGGACAAACTCACCGCTGCCCTTCTTTTCAGCAGCTGCCATCGTGTTCTCTGCATCTGGGAGCCTCCGGGGAGCAGCAAGAATTTCCAAGGAGGGATGCAACAGGACTACGTAAAAACCCAGGAAAGTTGTCCTGGAACACCTTCCACTCGCATGCCCAGAGTGAATTCAAGAGGCAGGAGAGCGGCAGCCACCGTCCTGCAGCAGTCTGCAAGCTTCGCACACAAGCCCTGTTCTTCGCAGCTTTGTTCTTCGCCTCTTGCAAGCTACCGCGATCTCTGGCTGCCGGAGGCGAAGAAGCGGCTACTTCGCGGACAGATGACTGGAGCGGCAGCGGTGCGCTCCGGAGCGCCGCTTCTGCCGAAAGACGCCGGGAAGCGGCACTTCTTTTCGGCCAGCGCCGGAGCTGCGTATTCTGCCTCTCTAGTCGCCTACATCTTAGCGAAAAGCTTTGCCACTCCATTTCTCAAGGCGAAAGTGTACCAGAACTGCTCACTTGCCGCGGACTTGCCAAGAAATTGGATTTGCTGCACATTGCAAGGACACTGCACTTTGCTGGCAAGCCGCAAACTGCTGGCAGATAAGTGTGCTCTCTGCCCACTCCTGCCAAGCTCTGGGTAGTAGCGGGCACGTTGCAGCCTGGCGAAGGCAAGAAACATGGAGAGCTGTCACAGAGCAGAAGGGCAGCTGAGATGCTGAAAAGCAGCAAAGCTGAACAGCCTGCCTCAGCTTCAATCCTCTGCAATTGGCTGAATGCGGAAAACGAAGCAGCAGAGCAGCGGGCTTCTGTGCGCACTGAAGGCAATTGCAAGAATCCAGCAGCTGCTCCTTGCCAAGCACAGGCAGCTGCCTATGTTCTTGTTTCTGGACAAACTCACCGCTGCCCTTCTTTTCAGCAGCTGCCATCGTGTTCTCTGCATCTGGGAGCCTCCGGGGAGCAGCAAGAATTTCCAAGGAGGGATGCAACAGGACTAGTTAAAAACCCAGGAAAGTTGTCCTGGAACACCTTCCTCTCGCATGCCCAGAGTGAATTCAAGAGGCAGGAGAGCGGCAGCCACCGTCCTGCAGCAGTCTGCAAGCTTCGCACACAAGCCCTCTTCTTCGCAGCTTTGTTCTTCGCCTCTTGCAAGCTACCGCGATCTCTGGCTGCCGGAGGCGAAGAAGCGGCTACTTCGCGCACAGATGACTGGAGCGGCAGCGGTGCGCTCCGGAGCGCCTCTTCTGCCGAAAGACGCCGGGAAGCGGCACTTCTTTTCGGCCAGCGCCGGAGCTGCGTATTCTGCCTCTCTAGTCGCCTACATCTTAGCGAAAAGCTTTGCCACTCCATTTCTCAAGGAGAAAGTGTACCAGAACTGCTCACTTGCCGCGAACTTGCCAAGAAATTGGATTTGCTGCACATTGCAAGGACACTGCACTGTGCTGGGCAAGCCGCAAACTGCTGGCAGATGAGTGTGCTCTCTGCCCACTCCTGCCCAGCTCTGGGTAGTAGCGGGCACGTTGCAGCTTGGCGAAGGCAAGAAACATGGAGAGCTGTCACAGAGCAGAGGGCAGCTGAGATGCTGAAAAGCAGCAAAGCTGAACAGCCTGCCTCAGCTTCAATCCTCTGCAATTGACTGAATGCGGAAAACGAAGCAGCAGAGCAGCGGGCTTCTGTGCGCACTGAAGGCAATTGCAAGAATCCAGCAGCTACTCCTTGCCAAGCACAGGCAGCTGCCTATGTTCTTGTTTCTGGACAAACTCACCGCTGCCCTTCTTTTCAGCAGCTGCCATCGTGTTCTCTGCATCTGGGAGCCTCCGGGGAGCAGCAAGAATTTCCAAGGAGGGATGCAACAGGACTATTTAAAAACTCAGGAAAGTTGTCCTGGAACACCTTCCACTCGCATGCCCAGAGTGAATTCAAGAGGCAGGAGAGCGGCAGCCACCGTCCTGCAGCAGTCTGCAAGCTTCGCACACAAGCCCTCTTCTTCGCAGCTTTGTTCTTCGCCTCTTGCAAGCTACCGCGATCTCTGGCTGCCGGAGGCGAAGAAGCGGCTACTTCGCGCACAGATGACTGGAGCGTCAGCGGTGCGCTCCGGAGCGCCTCTTCTGCCGAAAGACGCCGGCAAGCGGCACTTCTTTTCGGCCAGCGCCGGAGCTGCGTATTCTGCCCTCTCTAGTCGCCTACATCTTAGCGAAAAGCTTTGCCACTCCATTTCTCAAGGAGAAAGTGTACCAGAACTGCTCACATACCCCGAACTTGCCAAGAAATTGGATTTGCTGCACATTCCAAGGACACTGCACTTTGCTGGGCAAGCCGCAAACTGCTGGCAGATAAGTGTGCTCTCTGCCCACTCCTGCCCAGCTCTGGGTAGTAGCGGGCACGTTGCAGCCTGGCGAAGGCAAGAAACATGGAGAGCTGTCACAGAGCAGAAGGGCAGCTGAGATGCTGAAAAGCAGCAAAGCTGAACAGCCTGCCTCAGCTTCAATCCTCTGCAATTGACTGAATGCGGAAAACGAAGCAGCAGAGCAGCGGGCTTCTGTGCGCACTGAAGGCAATTGCAAGAATCCAGCAGCTGCTCCTTGCCAAGCACAGGCAGCTGCCTATGTTCTTGTTTCTGGACAAACTCACCGCTGCCCTTCTTTTCAGCAGCTGCCATCGTGTTCTCTGCATCTGGGAGCCTCCGGGGAGCAGCAAGAATTTCCAAGGAGGGATGCAACAGGACTAGTTAAAAACCCAGGAAAGTTGTCCTGGAACACCTTCCACTCGCATGCCCAGAGTGAATTCAACAGGCAGGAGAGCGGCAGCCACCGTCCTGCAGCAGTCTGCAAGCTTCGCACACAAGCCCTGTTCTTCGCAGCTTTGTTCTTCGCCTCTTGCAAGCTACCGCGATCTCTGGCTGCCGGAGGCGAAGAAGCGGCTACTTCGCGGACAGATGACTGGAGCGGCAGCGGTGCGCTCCGGAGCGCCGCTTCTGCCGAAAGACGCCGGGAGGCGGCACTTCTTTTCGGCCAGCGCCGGAGCTGCGTATTCTGCCTCTCTAGTCGCCTACATCTTAGCGAAAAGCTTTGCCACTCCATTTCTCAAGGCGAAAGTGTACCAGAACTGCTCACTTGCCGCGGACTTGCCAAGAAATTGGATTTGCTGCACATTCCAAGGACACTGCACTTTGCTGGGCAAGCCGCAAACTGCTGGCAGATAAGTGTGCTCTCTGCCCACTCCTGCCCAGCTCTGGGTAGTAGCGGGCACGTTGCAGCCTGGCGAAGGCAAGAAACCTGGAGAGCTGTCACAGAGCAGAAGGGCAGCTGAGATGCTGAAAAGCAGCAAAGCTGAACAGCCTGCCTCAGCTTCAATCCTCTGCAATTGGCTGAATGCGGAAAACGAAGCAGCAGAGCAGCGGGCTTCTGTGCGCGCTGAAGGCAATTGCAAGAATCCAGCAGCTGCTCCTTGCCAAGCACAGGCAGCTGCCTATGTTCTTGTTTCTGGACAAACTCACCGCTGCCCTTCTTTTCAGCAGCTGCCATCGTGTTCTCTGCATCTGGGAGCCTCCGGGGAGCAGCAAGAATTTCCAAGGAGGGATGCAACAGGACTAGTTAAAAACCCAGGAAAGTTGTCCTGGAACACCTTCCTCTCGCATGCCCAGAGTGAATTCAAGAGGCAGGAGAGCGGCAGCCACCGTCCTGCAGCAGTCTGCAAGCTTCGCACACAAGCCCTCTTCTTCGCAGCTTTGTTCTTCGCCTCTTGCAAGCTACCGCGATCTCTGGCTGCCGGAGGCGAAGAAGCGGCTACTTCGCGCACAGATGACTGGAGCGGCAGCGGTGCGCTCCGGAGCGCCGCTTCTGCCGAAAGACGCCGGGAAGCGGCACTTGCTTTCGCCCAGCGCTGAAGCTGCGTATTCTGCCTCTCTAGTCGCCTACATCTTAGCGAAAATCTTTGCCACTCCATTTCTCAAGGAGAAAGTGTACCAGAACTGCTCACATACCCCGAACTTGCCAAGAAATTGGATTTGCTGCACATTCCAAGGACACTGCACTTTGCATGGCAAGCCTCAAACTGCTGGCAGATGAGCGTACTCTCTGCCCGCTCCTGCCAAGCTCTGGGTAGTAGCGGGCACGTTGCAGCCTGGCGAAGGCAAGAAACATGGAGAGCTGTCACAGAGCAGAGGGGCAGCTGAGATGCTGAAAAGCAGCAAAGCTGAACAGCCTGCCTCAGCTTCAATCCTCTGCAATTGACTGAATGCGGAAAATGAAGCAGCAGAGCAGCGGGCTTCTGTGCGCACTGAAGGCAATTGCAAGCAGGCAGCTGCTGCTCCTTGCCAAGCACAGTCAGCTGCCTATGTTCTTGTTTCTGGACAAACTAACCGCTGCCCTTCTTTTCAGCAGCTGCCATCGTGTTCTCTGCATCTGGGACCCTCCAGGAAGCAACAAGAATTTCCAAGGAGGGATGCAACAGGACTAGTTAAAAACCCAGGAAAGTTGTCCTGGAACACCTTCCTCTCGCATGCCCAGAGTGAATTCAACAGGCAGGAGAGCGGCAGCCACCGTCCTGCAGCAGTCTGCAAGCTTCGCACACAAGCCCTCTTCTTCGCAGCTTTGTTCTTCGCCTCTTGCAAGCTACCGCGATCTCTGGCTGCCGGAGGCGAAGAAGCGGCTACTTCGCGCACAGATGACTGGAGCGGCAGCGGTGCGCTCCGGAGCGCCGCTTCTGCCGAAAGACGCCGGGAGGCGGCACTTCTTTTCGGCCAGCGCCGGAGCTGCGTATTCTGCCTCTCTAGTCGCCTACATCTTAGCGAAAAGCTTTGCCACTCCATTTCTCAAGGAGAAAGTGTACCAGAACTGCTCACTTGCCGCGGACTTGCCAAGAAATTGGATTTGCTGCACATTCCAAGGACACTGCACTGTGCTGGGCAAGCCGCAAACTGCTGGCAGATAAGTGTGCTCTCTGCCCACTCCTGCCCAGCTCTGGGTAGTAGCGGGCACGTTGGAACCTGGAGAAGGCAAGAAACATGGAGAGCTGTCACAGAGCAGAAGGGCAGCTGAGATGCTGAAAAGCAGCAAAGCTGAACAGCCTGCCTCAGCTTCAATCCTCTGCAATTGACTGAATGCGGAAAACGAAGCAGCAGAGCAGCGGGCTTCTGTGCGCACTGAAGGCAATTGCAAGAATCCAGCAGCTGCTCCTTGCCAAGCACAGGCAGCTGCCTATGTTCTTGTTTCTGGACAAACTCACCGCTGCCCTTCTTTTCAGCAGCTGCCATCGTGTTCTCTGCATCTGGGAGCCTCCGGGGAGCAGCAAGAATTTCCAAGGAGGGATGCAACAGGACTAGTTAAAAACCCAGGAAAGTTGTCCTGGAACACCTTCCACTCGCATGCCCAGAGTGAATTCAAGAGGCAGGAGAGCGGCAGCCACCGTCCTGCAGCAGTCTGCAAGCTTCGCACACAAGCCCTCTTCTTCGCAGCTTTGTTCTTCGCCTCTTGCAAGCTACCGCGATCTCTGGCTGCCGGAGGCGAAGAAGCGGCTACTTCGCGCACAGATGACTGGAGCGGCAGCGGTGCGCTCCGGAGCGCCGCTTCTGCCGAAAGACGCCGGGAAACGGCACTTCTTTTCGGCCAGCGCCGGAGCTGCGTATTCTGCCTCTCTAGTCGCCTACATCTTAGCGAAAAGCTTTGCCACTCCATTTCTCAAGGAGAAAGTGTACCAGAACTGCTCACATTCCCCGAACTTGCCAAGAAATTGGATTTGCTGCATATTCTAAGGACACTGCACTGTGCTGGGCAAGCCGCAAACTGCTGGCAGATGAGCGTGCTCTCTGCCCACTCCTGCCCAGCTCTGGGTAGTAGCGGGCACGTTGCAGCTTGGCGAAGGCAAGAAACATGGAGAGCTGTCACAGAGCTGAGGGGCAGATGAGATGCTGAAAAGCAGCAAAGCTGAACAGCCTGCCTCAGCTTCAATCCTCTGCAATTGACTGAATGCGGAAAACGAAGCAGCAGAGCAGCGGGCTTCTGTGCGCACTGAAGGCAATTGCAAGAATCCAGCAGCTGCTCCTTGCCAAGCACAGGCAGCTGCCTATGTTCTTGTTTCTGGACAAACTCACCGCTGCCCTTCTTTTCAGCAGCTGCCATCGTGTTCTCTGCATCTGGGAGCCTCCGGGGAGCAGCAAGAATTTCCAAGGAGGGATGCAACAGGACTAGTTAAAAACCCAGGAAAGTTGTCCTGGAACACCTTCCACTCGCATGCCCAGAGTGAATTCAACAGGCAGGAGAGCGGCAGCCACCGTCCTCCAGCAGTCTGCAAGCTTCGCACACAAGCCCTGTTCTTCGCAGCTTTGTTCTTCGCCTCTTGCAAGCTACCGCGATCTCTGTCTGCCGGAGGCAAAGAAGCGGCTACTTCGCGGACAGATGACTGGAGCGGCAGCGGTGCGCTCCGGAGCGCCGCTTCTGCCGAAAGACGCCGGGAGGCGGCACTTCTTTTCGGCCAGCGCCGGAGCTGCGTATTCTGCCTCTCTAGTCGCCTACATCTTAGCGAAAAGCTTTGCCACTCCATTTCTCAAGGAGAAAGTGTACCAGAACTGCTCACTTGCCGCGGACTTGCCAAGAAATTGGATTTGCTGCACATTCCAAGGACACTGCACTTTGCTGGGCAAGCCGCAAACTGCTGGCAGATAAGTGTGCTCTCTGCCCACTCCTGCCCAGCTCTGGGTAGTAGCGGGCACGTTGCAGCCTGGCGAAGGCAAGAAACATGGAGAGCTGTCACAGAGCAGAAGGGCAGCTGAGATGCTGAAAAGCAGCAAAGCTGAACAGCCTGCCTCAGCTTCAATCCTCTGCAATTGACTGAATGCGGAAAACGAAGCAGCAGAGCAGCGGGCTTCTGTGCGCACTGAAGGCAATTGCAAGAATCCAGCAGCTGCTCCTTGCCAAGCACAGGCAGCTGCCTATGTTCTTGTTTCTGGACAAACTCACCGCTGCCCTTCTTTTCAGCAGCTGCCATCGTGTTCTCTGCATCTGGGAGCCTCCGGGGAGCAGCAAGAATTTCCAAGGAGGGATGCAACAGGACTAGTTAAAAACCCAGGAAAATTGTCCTGGAACACCTTCCTCTCGCATGCCCAGAGTGAATTCAAGAGGCAGGAGAGCGGCAGCCACCGTCCTGCAGCAGTCTGCAAGCTTCGCACACAAGCCCTCTTCTTCGCAGCTTGTTCTTCGCCTCTTGCAAGCTACCGCGATCTCTGGCTGCCGGAGGCGAAGAAGCGGCTACTTCGCGCACAGATGACTGGAGCGGCAGCGGTGCGCTCCGGAGCGCCGCTTCTGCCGAAAGACGCCGGGAAACGGCACTTCTTTTCGGCCAGCGCCGGAGCTGCGTATTCTGCCTCTCTAGTCGCCTACATCTTAGCGAAAAGCTTTGCCACTCCATTTCTCAAGGAGAAAGTGTACCAGAACTGCTCACATTCCCCGAACTTGCCAAGAAATTGGATTTGCTGCATATTCTAAGGACACTGCACTTTGCTGGGCAAGCCGCAAACTGCTGGCAGATGAGCGTGCTCTCTGCCCACTCCTGCCCAGCTCTGGGTAGTAGCGGGCACGTTGCAGCTTGGCGAAGGCAAGAAACATGGAGAGCTGTCACAGAGCTGAGGGGCAGCTGAGATGCTGAAAAGCAGCAAAGCTGAACAGCCTGCCTCAGCTTCAATCCTCTGCAATTGACTGAATGCGGAAACGAAGCAGCAGAGCAGCGGGCTTCTGTGCGCACTGAAGGCAATTGCAAGAATCCAGCAGCTGCTCCTTGCCAAGCACAGGCAGCTGCCTATGTTCTTGTTTCTGGACAAACTCACCGCTGCCCTTCTTTTCAGCAGCTGCCATCGTGTTCTCTGCATCTGGGAGCCTCCGGGGAGCAGCAAGAATTTCCAAGGAGGGATGCAACAGGACTAGTTAAAAACCCAGGAAAGTTGTCCTGGAACACCTTCCACTCGCATGCCCAGAGTGAATTCAAGAGGCAGGAGAGCGGCAGCCACCGTCCTGCAGCAGTCTGCAAGCTTCGCACACAAGCCCTCTTCTTCGCAGCTTTGTTCTTCGCCTCTTGCAAGCTACCGCGATCTCTGGCTGCCGGAGGCGAAGAAGCGGCTACTTCGCGCACAGATGACTGGAGCGTCAGCGGTGCGCTCCGGAGCGCCTCTTCTGCCGAAAGACGCCGGCAAGCGGCACTTCTTTTCGGCCAGCGCCGGAGCTGCGTATTCTGCCTCTCTAGTCGCCTACATCTTAGCGAAAAGCTTTGACACTCCATTTCTCAAGGAGAAAGTGTACCAGCACGGTTCACATACCCCGAACTTGCCAAGAAATTGGATTTGCTGCACATTCCAAGGACACTGCACTTTGCTGGGCAAGCCGCAAACTGCTGGCAAATGAGCGTGCTCTCTGCCCACTCCTGCCAGCTCTGGGTAGTAGCGGGCACGTTGCAGCCTGGCGAAGGCAAGAAACCTGGAGAGCTGTCACAGAGCAGAAGGGCAGCTGAGATGCTGAAAAGCAGCAAAGCTGAACAGCCTGCCTCAGCTTCAATCCTCTGCAATTGACTGAATGCGGAAAACGAAGCAGCAGAGCAGCGGGCTTCTGTGCGCACTGAAGGCAATTGCAAGAATCCAGCAGCTGCTCCTTGCCAAGCACAGGCAGCTGCCTATGTTCTTGTTTCTGGACAAACTCACCGCTGCCCTTCTTTTCAGCAGCTGCCATCGTGTTCTCTGCATCTGGGAGCCTCCGGGGAGCAGCAAGAATTTCCAAGGAGGGATGCAACAGGACTAGTTAAAAACCCAGGAAAGTTGTCCTGGAACACCTTCCACTCGCATGCCCAGAGTGAATTCAAGAGGCAGGAGAGCGGCAGCCACCGTCCTGCAGCAGTCTGCAAGCTTCGCACACAAGCCCTGTTCTTCGCAGCTTTGTTCTTCGCCTCTTGCAAGCTACCGCGATCTCTGTCTGCCGGAGGCAAAGAAGCGGCTACTTCGCGGACAGATGACTGGAGCGGCAGCGGTGCGCTCCGGAGCGCCGCTTCTGCCGAAAGACGCCGGGAGGCGGCACTTCTTTTCGGCCAGCGCCGGAGCTGCGTATTCTGCCTCTCTAGTCGCCTACATCTTAGCGAAAAGCTTTGCCACTCCATTTCTCAAGGAGAAAGTGTACCAGAACTGCTCACTTGCCGCGGACTTGCCAAGAAATTGGATTTGCTGCACATTGCAAGGACACTGCACTGTGCTGGGCAAGCCGCAAACTGCTGGCAGATAAGTGTGCTCTCTGCCCACTCCTGCCCAGCTCTGGGTAGTAGCGGGCACGTTGCAGCCTGGCGAAGGCAAGAAACATGGAGAGCTGTCACAGAGCAGAAGGGCAGCTGAGATGCTGAAAAGCAGCAAAGCTGAACAGCCTGCCTCAGCTTCAATCCTCTGCAATTGGCTGAATGCGGAAAACGAAGCAGCAGAGCAGCGGGCTTCTGTGCGCACTGAAGGCAATTGCAAGCAGGCAGCTGCTGCTCCTTGCCAAGCACAGTCAGCTGCCTATGTTCTTGTTTCTGGACAAACTCACCGCTGCCCTTCTTTTCAGCAGCTGCCATCGTGTTCTCTGCATCTGGGAGCCTCCAGGAAGCAACAAGAATTTCCAAGGAGGGATGCAACAGGACTAGTTAAAAACCCAGGAAAGTTGTCCTGGAACACCTTCCACTCGCATGCCCAGAGTGAATTCAAGAGGCAGGAGAGCGGCAGCCACCGTCCTGCAGCAGTCTGCAAGCTTCGCACACAAGCCCTCTTCTTCGCAGCTTTGTTCTTCGCCTCTTGCAAGCTACCGCGATCTCTGGCTGCCGGAGGCGAAGAAGCGGCTACTTCGCGCACAGATGACTGGAGCGTCAGCGGTGCGCTCCGGAGCGCCTCTTCTGCCGAAAGACGCCGGCAAGCGGCACTTCTTTTCGGCCAGCGCCGGAGCTGCGTATTCTGCCTCTCTAGTCGCCTACATCTTAGCGAAAAGCTTTGACACTCCATTTCTCAAGGAGAAAGTGTACCAGAACTGCTCACATACCCCGAACTTGCCAAGAAATTGGATTTGCTGCACATTCCAAGGACACTGCACTTTGCTGGGCAAGCCGCAAACTGCTGGCAGATAAGTGTGCTCTCTGCCCACTCCTGCCCAGCTCTGGGTAGTAGCGGGCACGTTGCAGCCTGGCGAAGGCAAGAAACCTGGAGAGCTGTCACAGAGCAGAAGGGCAGCTGAGATGCTGAAAAGCAGCAAAGCTGAACAGCCTGCCTCAGCTTCAATCCTCTGCAATTGGCTGAATGCGGAAAACGAAGCAGCAGAGCAGCGGGCTTCTGTGCGCGCTGAAGGCAATTGCAAGAATCCAGCAGCTGCTCCTTGCCAAGCACAGGCAGCTGCCTATGTTCTTGTTTCTGGACAAACTCACCGCTGCCCTTCTTTTCAGCAGCTGCCATCGTGTTCTCTGCATCTGGAGCCTCCGGGGAGCAGCAAGAATTTCCAAGGAGGGATGCAACAGGACTAGTTAAAAACCCAGGAAAGTTGTCCTGGAACACCTTCCTCTCGCATGCCCAGAGTGAATTCAACAAGCAGGAGAGCGGCAGCCACCGTCCTGCAGCAGTCTGCAAGCTTCGCACACAAGCCCTCTTCTTCGCAGCTTTGTTCTTCGCCTCTTGCAAGCTACCGCGATCTCTGGCTGCCGGAGGCGAAGAAGCGGCTACTTCGCGGACAGATGACTGGAGCCGCAGCGGTGCGCTCCGGAGCGCCGCTTCTGCCGAAAGACGCCGGGAAGCGGCAGTTGCTTTCGCCCAGCGCTGAAGCTGCGTATTCTGCCTCTCTAGTCGCCTACATCTTAGCGAAAATCTTTGCCACTCCATTTCTCAAGGAGAAAGTGTACCAGCACGGTTCACATACCCCGTACTTTCCAAGAAATTGGATTTGCTGCACATTCCAAGGACACTGCACTTTGCATGGCAAGCCTCAAACTGCTGGCAGATGAGCGTACTCTCTGCCCGCTCCTGCCAAATTTCCGGTAGTAGCGGGCACGTTGCAGCCTGGCGAAGGCAAGAAACATGGAGAGCTGTCACAGAGCAGAGGGGCAGCTGAGATGCTGAAAAGCAGCAAAGCTGAACAGCCTGCCTCAGCTTCAATCCTCTGCAATTGACTGAATGTGGAAAATGAAGCAGCAGAGCAGCGGGCTTCTGTGCGCACTGAAGGCAATTGCAAGCAGGCAGCTGCTGCTCCTTGCCAAGCACAGTCAGCTGCCTATGTTCTTGTTTCTGGACAAACTCACCGCTGCCCTTCTTTTCAGCAGCTGCCATCGTGTTCTCTGCATCTGGGAGCCTCCAGGAAGCAACAAGAATTTCCAAGGAGGGATGCAACAGGACTAGTTAAAAACCCAGGAAAGTTGTCCTGGAACACCTTCCACTCGCATGCCCAGAGTGAATTCAAGAGGCAGGAGAGCGGCAGCCACCGTCCTGCAGCAGTCTGCAAGCTTCGCACACAAGCCCTCTTCTTCGCAGCTTTGTTCTTCGCCTCTTGCAAGCTACCGCGATCTCTGGCTGCCGGAGGCGAAGAAGCGGCTACTTCGCGCACAGATGACTGGAGCGGCAGCGGTGCGCTCCGGAGCGCCGCTTCTGCCGAAAGACGCCGGCAAGCGGCACTTCTTTTCGGCCAGCGCCGGAGCTGCGTATTCTGCCTCTCTAGTCGCCTATATCTTAGCGAAAAGCTTTGCCACTCCATTTCTCAAGGAGAAAGTGTACCAGAACTGCTCACATTCCCCGAACTTGCCAAGAAATTGGATTTGCTGCACATTCCAAGGACACTGCACTTTGCTAGGCAAGCCTCAAACTGCTGGCAGATGAGCGTACTCTGTGCCCGCTCCTGCCAAATTTCCGGTAGTAGCGGGCACGTTGCAGCCTGGCGAAGGCAAGAAACATGGAGAGCTGTCACAGAGCAGAGGGGCAGCTGAGATGCTGAAAAGCAGCAAAGCTGAACAGCCTGCCTCAGCTTCAATCCTCTGCAATTGACTGAATGCGGAAAACGAAGCAGCAGAGCAGCGGGCTTCTGTGCGCACTGAAGGCAATTGCAAGAATCCAGCAGCTGCTCCTTGCCAAGCACAGGCAGCCGCCTATGTTCTTGTTTCTGGACAAACTCACCGCTGCCCTTCTTTTCAGCAGCTGCCATCGTGTTCTCTGCATCTGGGAGCCTCCGGGGAGCAGCAAGAATTTCCAAGGAGGGATGCAACAGGACTAGTTAAAAACCCAGGAAAGTTGTCCTGGAACACCTTCCACTCGCATGCCCAGAGTGAATTCAAGAGGCAGGAGAGCGGCAGCCACCGTCCTGCAGCAGTCTGCAAGCTTCGCACACAAGCCATCTTCTTCGCAGCTTTGTTCTTCGCCTCTTGCAAGCTACCGCGATCTCTGGCTGCCGGAGGCGAAGAAGCGGCTACTTCGTGGACAGATGACTGGAGCGGCAGCGGTGCGCTCCGGAGCGCCGCTTCTGCCGAAAGACGCCGGGAGGCGGCACTTCTTTTCGGCCAGCGCCGGAGCTGCGTATTCTGCCTCTCTAGTCGCCTACATCTTAGCGAAAAGCTTTGCCACTCCATTTCTCAAGGCGAAAGTGTACCAGAACTGCTCACTTGCCGCGGACTTGCCAAGAAATTGGATTTGCTGCACATTCCAAGGACACTGCACTTTGCTGGGCAAGCCGCAAACTGCTGGCAGATAAGTGTGCTCTCTGCCCACTCCTGCCAAGCTCTGGGTAGTCGCGGGCACGTTGCAGCCTGGCGAAGGCAAGAAACCTGGAGAGCTGTCACAGAGCAGAAGGGCAGCTGAGATGCTGAAAAGCAGCAAAGCTGAACAGCCTGCCTCAGCTTCAATCCTCTGCAATTGGCTGAATGCGGAAAACGAAGCAGCAGAGCAGCGGGCTTCTGTGCGCACTGAAGGCAATTGCAAGAATCCAGCAGCTGCTCCTTGCCAAGCACAGGCAGCTGCCTATGTTCTTGTTTCTGGACAAACTCACCGCTGCCCTTCTTTTCAGCAGCTGCCATCGTGTTCTCTGCATCTGGGAGCCTCCGGGGAGCAGCAAGAATTTCCAAGGAGGGATGCAACAGGACTAGTTAAAAACCCAGGAAAGTTGTCCTGGAACACCTTCCACTCGCATGCCCAGAGTGAATTCAAGAGGCAGGAGAGCGGCAGCCACCGTCCTGCAGCAGTCTGCAAGCTTCGCACACAAGCCCTCTTCTTCGCAGCTTTGTTCTTCGCCTCTTGCAAGCTACCGCGATCTCTGGCTGCCGGAGGCGAAGAAGCGGCTACTTCGCGCACAGATGACTGGAGCGGCAGCGGTGCGCTCCGGAGCGCCTCTTCTGCCGAAAGACGCCGGCAAGCGGCACTTCTTTTCGGCCAGCGCCGGAGCTGCGTATTCTGCCTCTCTAGTCGCCTACATCTTAGCGAAAAGCTTTGACACTCCATTTCTCAAGGAGAAAGTGTACCAGAACTGCTCACTTGCCGCGGACTTGCCAAGAAATTGGATTTGCTGCACATTGCAAGGACACTGCACTGTGCTGGGCAAGCCGCAAACTGCTGGCAGATAAGTGTGCTCTCTGCCCACTCCTGCCCAGCTCTGGGTAGTAGCGGGCACGTTGCAGCTTGGCGAAGGCAAGAAACATGGAGAGCTGTCACAGAGCTGAGGGGCAGATGAGATGCTGAAAAGCAGCAAAGCTGAACAGCCTGCCTCAGCTTCAATCCTCTGCAATTGACTGAATGCGGAAAACGAAGCAGCAGAGCAGCGGGCTTCTGTGCGCACTGAAGGCAATTGCAAGAATCCAGCAGCTACTCCTTGCCAAGCACAGGCAGCCGCCTATGTTCTTGTTTCTGGACAAACTCACCGCTGCCCTTCTTTTCAGCAGCTGCCATCGTGTTCTCTGCATCTGGGAGCCTCCGGGGAGCAGCAAGAATTTCCAAGGAGGGATGCAACAGGACTATTTAAAAACTCAGGAAAGTTGTCCTGGAACACCTTCCACTCGCATGCCCAGAGTGAATTCAAGAGGCAGGAGAGCGGCAGCCACCGTCCTGCAGCAGTCTGCAAGCTTCGCACACAAGCCCTCTTCTTCGCAGCTTTGTTCTTCGCCTCTTGCAAGCTACCGCGATCTCTGGCTGCCGGAGGCGAAGAAGCGGCTACTTCGCGCACAGATGACTGGAGCGGCAGCGGTGCGCTCCGGAGCGCCTCTTCTGCCGAAAGACGCCGGCAAGCGGCACTTCTTTTCGGCCAGCGCCGGAGCTGCGTATTCTGCCTCTCTAGTCGCCTACATCTTAGCGAAAAGCTTTGACACTCCATTTCTCAAGGAGAAAGTGTACCAGCACGGTTCACATACCCCGAACTTGCCAAGAAATTGGATTTGCTGCACATTCCAAGGACACTGCACTTTGCTGGGCAAGCCGCAAACTGCTGGCAGATAAGTGTGCTCTCTGCCCACTCCTGCCCAGCTCTGGGTAGTAGCGGGCACGTTGCAGCCTGGCGAAGGCAAGAAACCTGGAGAGCTGTCACAGAGCAGAAGGGCAGCTGAGATGCTGAAAAGCAGCAAAGCTGAAGAGCCTGCCTCAGCTTCAATCCTCTGCAATTGGCTGAATGCGGAAAACGAAGCAGCAGAGCAGCGGGCTTCTGTGCGCGCTGAAGGCAATTGCAAGAATCCAGCAGCTGCTCCTTGCCAAGCACAGGCAGCTGCCTATGTTCTTGTTTCTGGACAAACTCACCGCTGCCCTTCTTTTCAGCAGCTGCCATCGTGTTCTCTGCATCTGGAGCCTCCGGGGAGCAGCAAGAATTTCCAAGGAGGGATGCAACAGGACTAGTTAAAAACCCAGGAAAGTTGTCCTGGAACACCTTCCTCTCGCATGCCCAGAGTGAATTCAACAGGCAGGAGAGCGGCAGCCACCGTCCTGCAGCAGTCTGCAAGCTTCGCACACAAGCCCTGTTCTTCGCAGCTTTGTTCTTCGCCTCTTGCAAGCTACCGCGATCTCTGGCTGCCGGAGGCGAAGAAGCGGCTACTTCGCGGACAGATGACTGGAGCCGCAGCGGTGCGCTCCGGAGCGCCGCTTCTGCCGAAAGACGCCGGGAAGCGGCAGTTGCTTTCGCCCAGCGCTGAAGCTGCGTATTCTGCCTCTCTAGTCGCCTACATCTTAGCGAAAATCTTTGCCACTCCATTTCTCAAGGAGAAAGTGTACCAGAACTGCTCACATGCCCCGAACTTGCCAAGAAATTGGATTTGCTGCACATTCCAAGGACACTGCACTTTGCATGGCAAGCCTCAAACTGCTGGCAGATGAGTGTGCTCTCTGCCCACTCCTGCCCAGCTCTGGTAGTAGCGGGCACGTTGCAGCCTGGCGAAGGCAAGAAACATGGAGAGCTGTCACAGAGCAGAGGGCAGCTGAGATGCTGAAAAGCAGCAAAGCTGAACAGCCTGCCTCAGCTTCAATCCTCTGCAATTGACTGAATGCGGAAAAAGAAGCAGCAGAGCAGCGGGCTTCTGTGCGCACTGAAGGCAATGGCAAGCAGGCAGCTGCTGCTCCTTGCCAAGCACAGGCAGCTGCCTATGTTCTTGTTTCTGGACAAACTCACCGCTGCCCTTCTTTTCAGCAGCTGCCATCGTGTTCTCTGCATCTGGGAGCCTCCAGGGAGCAGCAAGAATTTCCAAGGAGGGATGCAACAGGACTAGTTAAAAACCCAGGAAAGTTGTCCTGGAACACCTTCCACTCGCATGCCCAGAGTGAATTCAAGAGGCAGGAGAGCGGCAGCCACCGTCCTGCAGCAGTCTGCAAGCTTCGCACACAAGCCCTCTTCTTCGCAGCTTTGTTCTTCGCCTCTTGCAAGCTACCGCGATCTCTGGCTGCCGGAGGCGAAGAAGCGGCTACTTCGCGCACAGATGACTGGAGCGGCAGCGGTGCGCTCCGGAGCGCCGCTTCTGCCGAAAGACGCCGGCAAGCGGCACTTCTTTTCGGCCAGCGCCGGAGCTGCGTATTCTGCCTCTCTAGTCGCCTACATCTTAGCGAAAAGCTTTGCCACTCCATTTCTCAAGGAGAAAGTGTACCAGAACTGCTCACATTCCCCGAACTTGCCAAGAAATTGGATTTGCTGCATATTCTAAGGACACTGCACTGTGCTGGGCAAGCCGCAAACTGCTGGCAGATGAGCGTACTCTCTGCCCACTCCTGCCCAGCTCTGGTAGTAGCGGGCACGTTGCAGCTTGGCGAAGGCAAGAAACATGGAGAGCTGTCACAGAGCAGAGGGCAGCTGAGATGCTGAAAAGCAGCAAAGCTGAACAGCCTGCCTCAGCTTCAATCCTCTGCAATTGACTGAATGCGGAAAACGAAGCAGCAGAGCAGCGGGCTTCTGTGCGCACTGAAGGCAATTGCAAGAATCCAGCAGCTGCTCCTTGCCAAGCACAGGCAGCCGCCTATGTTCTTGTTTCTGGACAAACTCACCGCTGCCCTTCTTTTCAGCAGCTGCCATCGTGTTCTCTGCATCTGGGAGCCTCCGGGGAGCAGCAAGAATTTCCAAGGAGGGATGCAACAGGACTAGTTAAAAACCCAGGAAAGTTGTCCTGGAACACCTTCCACTCGCATGCCCAGAGTGAATTCAAGAGGCAGGAGAGCGGCAGCCACCGTCCTGCAGCAGTCTGCAAGCTTCGCACACAAGCCATCTTCTTCGCAGCTTTGTTCTTCGCCTCTTGCAAGCTACCGCGATCTCTGGCTGCCGGAGGCGAAGAAGCGGCTACTTCGCGCACAGATGACTGGAGCGGCAGCGGTGCGCTCCGGAGCGCCGCTTCTGCCGAAAGACGCCGGGAGGCGGCACTTCTTTTCGGCCAGCGCCGGAGCTGCGTATTCTGCCTCTCTAGTCGCCTACATCTTAGCGAAAAGCTTTGCCACTCCATTTCTCAAGGCGAAAGTGTACCAGAACTGCTCACTTGCCGCGGACTTGCCAAGAAATTGGATTTGCTGCACATTGCAAGGACACTGCACTTTGCTGGGCAAGCCGCAAACTGCTGGCAGATAAGTGTGCTCTCTGCCCACTCCTGCCAAGCTCTGGGTAGTAGCGGGCACGTTGCAGCCTGGCGAAGGCAAGAAACCTGGAGAGCTGTCACAGAGCAGAAGGGCAGCTGAGATGCTGAAAAGCAGCAAAGCTGAACAGCCTGCCTCAGCTTCAATCCTCTGCAATTGGCTGAATGCGGAAAACGAAGCAGCAGAGCAGCGGGCTTCTGTGCGCACTGAAGGCAATTGCAAGAATCCAGCAGCTGCTCCTTGCCAAGCACAGGCAGCTGCCTATGTTCTTGTTTCTGGACAAACTCACCGCTGCCCTTCTTTTCAGCAGCTGCCATCGTGTTCTCTGCATCTGGGAGCCTCCGGGGAGCAGCAAGAATTTCCAAGGAGGGATGCAACAGGACTAGTTAAAAACCCAGGAAAGTTGTCCTGGAACACCTTCCTCTCGCATGCCCAGAGTGAATTCAAGAGGCAGGAGAGCGGCAGCCACCGTCCTGCAGCAGTCTGCAAGCTTCGCACACAAGCCCTCTTCTTCGCAGCTTTGTTCTTCGCCTCTTGCAAGCTACCGCGATCTCTGGCTGCCGGAGGCGAAGAAGCGGCTACTTCGCGCACAGATGACTGGAGCGGCAGCGGTGCGCTCCGGAGCGCCTCTTCTGCCGAAAGACGCCGGCAAGCGGCACTTCTTTTCGGCCAGCGCCGGAGCTGCGTATTCTGCCCTCTCTAGTCGCCTACATCTTAGCGAAAAGCTTTGCCACTCCATTTCTCAAGGAGAAAGTGTACCAGAACTGCTCACTTGCCGCGGACTTGC
This sequence comes from Vidua chalybeata, assembly GCF_026979565.1. Classification (NCBI taxonomy): domain Eukaryota; kingdom Metazoa; phylum Chordata; class Aves; order Passeriformes; family Viduidae; genus Vidua; species Vidua chalybeata. Next base: position 60,486,271 of record NC_071531.1, on the reverse strand, counting down.
CAAGAAATTGGATTTGCTGCACATTCCAAGGACACTGCACTTTGCTGGGCAAGCCGCAAACTGCTGGCAGATAAGTGTGCTCTCTGCCCACTCCTGCCCAGCTCTGGGTAGTAGCGGGCACGTTGCAGCCTGGCGAAGGCAAGAAACATGGAGAGCTGTCACAGAGCAGAGGGCAGCTGAGATGCTGAAAAGCAGCAAAGCTGAACAGCCTGCCTCAGCTTCAATCCTCTGCAATTGACTGAATGCGGAAAACGAAGCAGCAGAGCAGCGGGCTTCTGTGCGCACTGAAGGCAATTGCAAGAATCCAGCAGCTGCTCCTTGCCAAGCACAGGCAGCCGCCTATGTTCTTGTTTCTGGACAAACTCACCGCTGCCCTTCTTTTCAGCAGCTGCCATCGTGTTCTCTGCATCTGGGAGCCTCCGGGGAGCAGCAAGAATTTCCAAGGAGGGATGCAACAGGACTATTTAAAAACTCAGGAAAGTTGTCCTGGAACACCTTCCACTCGCATGCCCAGAGTGAATTCAAGAGGCAGGAGAGCGGCAGCCACCGTCCTGCAGCAGTCTGCAAGCTTCGCACACAAGCCCTCTTCTTCGCAGCTTTGTTCTTCGCCTCTTGCAAGCTACCGCGATCTCTGGCTGCCGGAGGCGAAGAAGCGGCTACTTCGCGCACAGATGACTGGAGCGGCAGCGGTGCGCTCCGGAGCGCCTCTTCTGCCGAAAGACGCCGGCAAGCGGCACTTCTTTTCGGCCAGCGCCGGAGCTGCGTATTCTGCCTCTCTAGTCGCCTACATCTTAGCGAAAAGCTTTGCCACTCCATTTCTCAAGGAGAAAGTGTACCAGAACTGCTCACATACCCCGAACTTGCCAAGAAATTGGATTTGCTCCACATTCCAAGGACACTGCACTTTGCTGGGCAAGCCGCAAACTGCTGGCAGATAAGTGTGCTCTCTGCCCACTCCTGCCCAGCTCTGGGTAGTAGCGGGCACGTTGCAGCCTGGCGAAGGCAAGAAACATGGAGAGCTGTCACAGAGCAGAAGGGCAGCTGAGATCCTGAAAAGCAGCAAAGCTGAAGAGCCTGCCTCAGCTTCAATCCTCTGCAATTGGCTGAATGCGGAAATCGAAGCAGCAGAGCAGTGGGCTTCTGTGCGCGCTGAAGGCAATTGCAAGAATCCAGCAGCTGCTCCTTGCCAAGCACAGGCAGCTGCCTATGTTCTTGTTTCTGGACAAACTCACCGCTGCCCTTCTTTTCAGCAGCTGCCATCGTGTTCTCTGCATCTGGGAGCCTCCGGGGAGCAGCAAGAATTTCCAAGGAGGGATGCAACAGGACTAGTTAAAAACCCAGGAAAGTTGTCCTGGAACACCTTCCTCTCGCATGCCCAGAGTGAATTCAACAGGCAGGAGAGCGGCAGCCACCGTCCTGCAGCAGTCTGCAAGCTTCGCACACAAGCCCTCTTCTTCGCAGCTTTGTTCTTCGCCTCTTGCAAGCTACCGCGATCTCTGGCTGCCGGAGGCGAAGAAGCGGCTACTTCGCGCACAGATGACTGGAGCGGCAGCGGTGCGCTCCGGAGCGCCGCTTCTGCCGAAAGACGCCGGCAAGCGGCACTTCTTTTCGGCCAGCGCCGGAGCTGCGTATTCTGCCTCTCTAGTCGCCTACATCTTAGCGAAAAGCTTTGCCACTCCATTTCTCAAGGAGAAAGTGTACCAGAACTACTCACTTGCCGCGGACTTGCCAAGAAATTGGATTTGCTGCACATTCCAAGGACACTGCACTTTGCATGGCAAGCCTCAAACTGCTGGCAGATGAGCGTACTCTCTGCCCACTCCTGCCAGCTCTGGGTAGTAGCGGGCACGTTGCAGCCTGGCGAAGGCAAGAAACATGGAGAGCTGTCACAGAGCAGAGGGGCAGCTGAGATGCTGAAAAGCAGCAAAGCTGAACAGCCTGCCTCAGCTTCAATCCTCTGCAATTGACTGAATGCGGAAAACGAAGCAGCAGAGCAGCGGGCTTCTGTGCGCACTGAAGGCAATTGCAAGAATCCAGCAGCTGCTCCTTGCCAAGCACAGGCAGCTGCCTATGTTCTTGTTTCTGGACAAACTCACCGCTGCCCTTCTTTTCAGCAGCTGCCATCGTGTTCTCTGCATCTGGGAGCCTCCGGGGAGCAGCAAGAATTTCCAAGGAGGGATGCAACAGGACTAGTTAAAAACCCAGGAAAGTTGTCCTGGAACACCTTCCACTCGCATGCCCAGAGTGAATTCAAGAGGCAGGAGAGCGGCAGCCACCGTCCTGCAGCAGTCTGCAAGCTTCGCACACAAGCCCTCTTCTTCGCAGCTTTGTTCTTCGCCTCTTGCAAGCTACCGCGATCTCTGGCTGCCGGAGGCGAAGAAGCGGCTACTTCGCGCACAGATGACTGGAGCGGCAGCGGTGCGCTCCGGAGCGCCGCTTCTGCCGAAAGACGCCGGCAAGCGGCACTTCTTTTCGGCCAGCGCCGGAGCTGCGTATTCTGCCTCTCTAGTCGCCTACATCTTAGCGAAAAGCTTTGCCACTCCATTTCTCAAGGAGAAAGTGTACCAGAACTGCTCACATTCCCCGAACTTGCCAAGAAATTGGATTTGCTGCACATTCCAAGGACACTGCACTTTGCTGGGCAAGCCTCAAACTGCTGGCAGATGAGCGTACTCTCTGCCCGCTCCTGCCCAGCTCTGGGTAGTAGCGGGCACGTTGCAGCCTGGCGAAGGCAAGAAACATGGAGAGCTGTCACAGAGCAGAGGGCAGCTGAGATGCTGAAAAGCAGCAAAGCTGAACAGCCTGCCTCAGCTTCAATCCTCTGCAATTGACTGAATGCGGAAAACGAAGCAGCAGAGCAGCGGGCTTCTGTGCGCACTGAAGGCAATTGCAAGAATCCAGCAGCTGCTCCTTGCCAAGCACAGGCAGCTGCCTATGTTCTTGTTTCTGGACAAACTCACCGCTGCCCTTCTTTTCAGCAGCTGCCATCGTGTTCTCTGCATCTGGGAGCCTCCGGGGAGCAGCAAGAATTTCCAAGGAGGGATGCAACAGGACTAGTTAAAAACCCAGGAAAGTTGTCCTGGAACACCTTCCACTCGCATGCCCAGAGTGAATTCAAGAGGCAGGAGAGCGGCAGCCACCGTCCTGCAGCAGTCTGCAAGCTTCGCACACAAGCCCTCTTCTTCGCAGCTTTGTTCTTCGCCTCTTGCAAGCTACCGCGATCTCTGGCTGCCGGAGGCGAAGAAGCGGCTACTTCGCGGACAGATGACTGGAGCGGCAGCGGTGCGCTCCGGAGCGCCGCTTCTGCCGAAAGACGCCGGAAGCGGCACTTCTTTTCGGCCAGCGCCGGAGCTGCGTATTCTGCCTCTCTAGTCGCCTACATCTTAGCGAAAAGCTTTGCCACTCCATTTCTCAAGGCGAAAGTGTACCAGAACTGCTCACATTCCCCGAACTTGCCAAGAAATTGGATTTGCTGCACATTCCAAGGACACTGCACTTTGCTGGGCAAGCCGCAAACTGCTGGCAGATAAGTGTGCTCTCTGCCCACTCCTGCCAAGCTCTGGGTAGTAGCGGGCACGTTGCAGCCTGGCGAAGGCAAGAAACCTGGAGAGCTGTCACAGAGCAGAAGGGCAGCTGAGATGCTGAAAAGCAGCAAAGCTGAACAGCCTGCCTCAGCTTCAATCCTCTGCAATTGGCTGAATGCGGAAAACGAAGCAGCAGAGCAGCGGGCTTCTGTGCGCACTGAAGGCAATTGCAAGAATCCAGCAGCTGCTCCTTGCCAAGCACAGGCAGCTGCCTATGTTCTTGTTTCTGGACAAACTCACCGCTGCCCTTCTTTTCAGCAGCTGCCATCGTGTTCTCTGCATCTGGGAGCCTCCGGGGAGCAGCAAGAATTTCCAAGGAGGGATGCAACAGGACTAGTTAAAAACCCAGGAAAGTTGTCCTGGAACACCTTCCTCTCGCATGCCCAGAGTGAATTCAAGAGGCAGGAGAGCGGCAGCCACCGTCCTGCAGCAGTCTGCAAGCTTCGCACACAAGCCCTCTTCTTCGCAGCTTTGTTCTTCGCCTCTTGCAAGCTACCGCGATCTCTGGCTGCCGAGGCGAAGAAGCGGCTACTTCGCGCACAGATGACTGGAGCGGCAGCGGTGCGCTCCGGAGCGCCGCTTCTGCCGAAAGACGCCGGGAAACGGCACTTCTTTTCGGCCAGCGCCGGAGCTGCGTATTCTGCCTCTCTAGTCGCCTACATCTTAGCGAAAAGCTTTGCCACTCCATTTCTCAAGGCGAAAGTGTACCAGAACTGCTCACATTCCCGGACTTGCCAAGAAATTGGATTTGCTGCACATTCAAGGACACTGCACTTTGCTGGGCAAGCCGCAAACTGCTGGCAGATAAGTGTGCTCTCTGCCCACTCCTGCCCAGCTCTGGGTAGTAGCGGGCACGTTGCAGCCTGGCGAAGGCAAGAAACATGGAGAGCTGTCACAGAGCAGAGGGGCAGCTGAGATGCTGAAAAGCAGCAAAGCTGAACAGCCTGCCTCAGCTTCAATCCTCTGCAATTGACTGAATGCGGAAAACGAAGCAGCAGAGCAGCGGGCTTCTGTGCGCACTGAAGGCAATTGCAAGAATCCAGCAGCTGCTCCTTGCCAAGCACAGGCAGCTGCCTATGTTCTTGTTTCTGGACAAACTCACCGCTGCCCTTCTTTTCAGCAGCTGCCATCGTGTTCTCTGCATCTGGGAGCCTCCGGGGAGCAGCAAGAATTTCCAAGGAGGGATGCAACAGGACTAGTTAAAAACCCAGGAAAGTTGTCCTGGAACACCTTCCTCTCGCATGCCCAGAGTGAATTCAAGAGGCAGGAGAGCGGCAGCCACCATCCTGCAGCAGTCTGCAAGCTTCGCACACAAGCCCTCTTCTTCGCAGCTTTGTTCTTCGCCTCTTGCAAGCTACCGCGATCTCTGGCTGCCGGAGGCGAAGAAGCGGCTACTTCGCGCACAGATGACTGGAGCGTCAGCGGTGCGCTCCGGAGCGCCTCTTCTGCCGAAAGACGCCGGCAAGCGGCACTTCTTTTCGGCCAGCGCCGGAGCTGCGTATTCTGCCTCTCTAGTCGCCTACATCTTAGCGAAAAGCTTTGCCACTCCATTTCTCAAGGAGAAAGTGTACCAGCACGGTTCACATACCCCGAACTTGCCAAGAAATTGGATTTGCTGCACATTCCAAGGACACTGCACTTTGCTGGGCAAGCCGCAAACTGCTGGCAGATAAGTGTGCTCTCTGCCCACTCCTGCCCAGCTCTGGTAGTAGCGGGCACGTTGCAGCCTGGCGAAGGCAAGAAACCTGGAGAGCTGTCACAGAGCAGAAGGGCAGCTGAGATGCTGAAAGCAGCAAAGCTGAACAGCCTGCCTCAGCTTCAATCCTCTGCAATTGACTGAATGCGGAAAACGAAGCAGCAGAGCAGCGGGCTTCTGTGCGCACTGAAGGCAATTGCAAGAATCCAGCAGCTGCTCCTTGCCAAGCACAGGCAGCTGCCTATGTTCTTGTTTCTGGACAAACTCACCGCTGCCCTTCTTTTCAGCAGCTGCCATCGTGTTCTCTGCATCTGGGAGCCTCCGGGGAGCAGCAAGAATTTCCAAGGAGGGATGCAAAAGGACTAGGTAAAAACCCAGGAAAGTTGTCCTGGAACACCTTCTTCTCGCATGCCCAGAGTGAATTCAAGAGGCAGGAGAGCGGCAGCCACCGTCCTGCAGCAGTCTGCAAGCTTCGCACACAAGCCCTCTTCTTCGCAGCTTTGTTCTTCGCCTCTTGCAAGCTACCGCGATCTCTGTCTGCCGGAGGCAAAGAAGCGGCTACTTCGCGGACAGATGACTGGAGCGGCAGCGGTGCGCTCCGGAGCGCCGCTTCTGCCGAAAGACGCCGGGAGGCGGCACTTCTTTTCGGCCAGCGCCGAAGCTGCGTATTCTGCCTCTCTAGTCGCCTACATCTTAGCGAAAAGCTTTGCCACTCCATTTCTCAAGGAGAAAGTGTACCAGCACGGTTCACATACCCCGTACTTGCCAAGAAATTGGATTTGCTGCACATTCCAAGGACACTGCACTTTGCTGGGCAAGCCGCAAACTGCTGGCAGATGAGTGTGCTCTCTGCCCACTCCTGCCCAGCTCTGGGTAGTAGCGGGCACGTTGCAGCCTGGCGAAGGCAAGAAACATGGAGAGCTGTCACAGAGCAGAGGGGCAGCTGAGATGCTGAAAAGCAGCAAAGCTGAACAGCCTGCCTCAGCTTCAATCCTCTGCAATTGACTGAATGTGGAAAATGAAGCAGCAGAGCAGCGGGCTTCTGTGCGCACTGAAGGCAATTGCAAGCAGGCAGCTGCTGCTCCTTGCCAAGCACAGTCAGCTGCCTATGTTCTTGTTTCTGGAAAAACTCACCGCTGCCCTTCTTTTCAGCAGCTGCCATCGTGTTCTCTGCATCTGGGAGCCTCCAGGGAGCAGCAAGAATTTCCAAGGAGGGATGCAACAGGACTAGTTAAAAACCCAGGAAAGTTGTCCTGGAACACCTTCCACTCGCATGCCCAGAGTGAATTCAAGAGGCAGGAGAGCGGCAGCCACCGTCCTGCAGCAGTCTGCAAGCTTCGCACACAAGCCCTCTTCTTCGCAGCTTTGTTCTTCGCCTCTTGCAAGCTACCGCGATCTCTGGCTGCCGGAGGCGAAGAAGCGGCTACTTCGCGCACAGATGACTGGAGCGGCAGCGGTGCGCTCCGGAGCGCCGCTTCTGCCGAAAGACGCCGGCAAGCGGCACTTCTTTTCGGCCAGCGCCGGAGCTGCGTATTCTGCCTCTCTAGTCGCCTATATCTTAGCGAAAAGCTTTGCCACTCCATTTCTCAAGGAGAAAGTGTACCAGAACTGCTCACATACCCCGAACTTGCCAAGAAATTGGATTTGCTGCACATTCCAAGGACACTGCACTTTGCTAGGCAAGCCTCAAACTGCTGGCAGATGAGCGTACTCTGTGCCCGCTCCTGCCAAATTTCCGGTAGTAGCGGGCACGTTGCAGCCTGGCGAAGGCAAGAAACATGGAGAGCTGTCACAGAGCAGAGGGGCAGCTGAGATGCTGAAAAGCAGCAAAGCTGAACAGCCTGCCTCAGCTTCAATCCTCTGCAATTGACTGAATGCGGAAAACGAAGCAGCAGAGCAGCGGGCTTCTGTGCGCACTGAAGGCAATTGCAAGAATCCAGCAGCTGCTCCTTGCCAAGCACAGGCAGCCGCCTATGTTCTTGTTTCTGGACAAACTCACCGCTGCCCTTCTTTTCAGCAGCTGCCATCGTGTTCTCTGCATCTGGGAGCCTCCGGGGAGCAGCAAGAATTTCCAAGGAGGGATGCAACAGGACTACGTAAAAACCCAGGAAAGTTGTCCTGGAACACCTTCCACTCGCATGCCCAGAGTGAATTCAAGAGGCAGGAGAGCGGCAGCCACCGTCCTGCAGCAGTCTGCAAGCTTCGCACACAAGCCATCTTCTTCGCAGCTTTGTTCTTCGCCTCTTGCAAGCTACCGCGATCTCTGGCTGCCGGATGCGAAGAAGCGGCTACTTCGTGGACAGATGACTGGAGCGGCAGCGGTGCGCTCCGGAGCGCCGCTTCTGCCGAAAGACGCCGGGAGGCGGCACTTCTTTTCGGCCAGCGCCGGAGCTGCGTATTCTGCCTCTCTAGTCGCCTACATCTTAGCGAAAAGCTTTGCCACTCCATTTCTCAAGGCGAAAGTGTACCAGAACTGCTCACTTGCCGCGGACTTGCCAAGAAATTGGATTTGCTGCACATTCCAAGGACACTGCACTTTGCTGGGCAAGCCGCAAACTGCTGGCAGATAAGTGTGCTCTCTGCCCACTCCTGCCAAGCTCTGGGTAGTCGCGGGCACGTTGCAGCCTGGCGAAGGCAAGAAACCTGGAGAGCTGTCACAGAGCAGAAGGGCAGCTGAGATGCTGAAAAGCAGCAAAGCTGAACAGCCTGCCTCAGCTTCAATCCTCTGCAATTGGCTGAATGCGGAAAACGAAGCAGCAGAGCAGCGGGCTTCTGTGCGCACTGAAGGCAATTGCAAGAATCCAGCAGCTGCTCCTTGCCAAGCACAGGCAGCTGCCTATGTTCTTGTTTCTGGACAAACTCACCGCTGCCCTTCTTTTCAGCAGCTGCCATCGTGTTCTCTGCATCTGGGAGCCTCCGGGGAGCAGCAAGAATTTCCAAGGAGGGATGCAACAGGACTAGTTAAAAACCCAGGAAAGTTGTCCTGGAACACCTTCCTCTCGCATGCCCAGAGTGAATTCAAGAGGCAGGAGAGCGGCAGCCACCGTCCTGCAGCAGTCTGCAAGCTTCGCACACAAGCCCTCTTCTTCGCAGCTTTGTTCTTCGCCTCTTGCAAGCTACCGCGATCTCTGGCTGCCGGAGGCGAAGAAGCGGCTACTTCGCGCCAAGATGACTGGAGCGGCAGCGGTGCGCTCCGGAGCGCCTCTTCTGCCGAAAGACGCCGGCAAGCGGCACTTCTTTTCGGCCAGCGCCGGAGCTGCGTATTCTGCCTCTCTAGTCGCCTACATCTTAGCGAAAAGCTTTGACACTCCATTTCTCAAGGAGAAAGTGTACCAGAACTGCTCACATTCCCCGAACTTGCCAAGAAATTGGATTTGCTGCATATTCTAAGGACACTGCACTGTGCTGGGCAAGCCGCAAACTGCTGGCAGATGAGTGTGCTCTCTGCCCACTCCTGCCCAGCTCTGGGTAGTAGCGGGCACGTTGCAGCTTGGCGAAGGCAAGAAACATGGAGAGCTGTCACAGAGCTGAGGGGCAGATGAGATGCTGAAAAGCAGCAAAGCTGAAGAGCCTGCCTCAGCTTCAATCCTCTGCAATTGACTGAATGCGGAAAACGAAGCAGCAGAGCAGCGGGCTTCTGTGCGCACTGAAGGCAATTGCAAGAATCCAGCAGCTACTCCTTGCCAAGCACAGGCAGCCGCCTATGTTCTTGTTTCTGGACAAACTCACCGCTGCCCTTCTTTTCAGCAGCTGCCATCGTGTTCTCTGCATCTGGGAGCCTCCGGGGAGCAGCAAGAATTTCCAAGGAGGGATGCAACAGGACTATTTAAAAACTCAGGAAAGTTGTCCTGGAACACCTTCCACTCGCATGCCCAGAGTGAATTCAAGAGGCAGGAGAGCGGCAGCCACCGTCCTGCAGCAGTCTGCAAGCTTCGCACACAAGCCCTCTTCTTCGCAGCTTTGTTCTTCGCCTCTTGCAAGCTACCGCGATCTCTGGCTGCCGGAGGCGAAGAAGCGGCTACTTCGCGCACAGATGACTGGAGCGTCAGCGGTGCGCTCCGGAGCGCCTCTTCTGCCGAAAGACGCCGGCAAGCGGCACTTCTTTTCGGCCAGCGCCGGAGCTGCGTATTCTGCCTCTCTAGTCGCCTACATCTTAGCGAAAAGCTTTGACACTCCATTTCTCAAGGAGAAAGTGTACCAGCACGGTTCACATACCCCGAACTTGCCAAGAAATTGGATTTGCTGCACATTCCAAGGACACTGCACTTTGCTGGGCAAGCCGCAAACTGCTGGCAGATAAGTGTGCTCTCTGCCCACTCCTGCCCAGCTCTGGGTAGTAGCGGGCACGTTGCAGCCTGGCGAAGGCAAGAAACCTGGAGAGCTGTCACAGAGCAGAAGGGCAGCTGAGATGCTGAAAAGCAGCAAGCTGAACAGCCTGCCTCAGCTTCAATCCTCTGCAATTGGCTGAATGCGGAAAACGAAGCAGCAGAGCAGCGGGCTTCTGTGCGCGCTGAAGGCAATTGCAAGAATCCAGCAGCTGCTCCTTGCCAAGCACAGGCAGCTGCCTATGTTCTTGTTTCTGGACAAACTCACCGCTGCCCTTCTTTTCAGCAGCTGCCATCGTGTTCTCTGCATCTGGGAGCCTCCGGGAGCAGCAAGAATTTCCAAGGAGGGATGCAACAGGACTAGGTAAAAACCCAGGAAAGTTGTCCTGGAACACCTTCCTCTCGCATGCCCAGAGTGAATTCAACAGGCAGGAGAGCGGCAGCCACCGTCCTGCAGCAGTCTGCAAGCTTCGCACACAAGCCCTGTTCTTCGCAGCTTTGTTCTTCGCCTCTTGCAAGCTACCGCGATCTCTGGCTGCGGAGGCGAAGAAGCGGCTACTTCGCGGACAGATGACTGGAGCCGCAGCGGTGCGCTCCGGAGCGCCGCTTCTGCCGAAAGACGCCGGGAAGCGGCACTTCTTTTCGCCCAGCGCTGAAGCTGCGTATTCTGCCTCTCTAGTCGCCTACATCTTAGCGAAAAGCTTTGCCACTCCATTTCTCAAGGAGAAAGTGTACCAGCACGGTTCACATACCCCGTACTTTCCAAGAAATTGGATTTGCTGCACATTCCAAGGACACTGCACTTTGCATGGCAAGCCTCAAACTGCTGGCAGATGAGCGTACTCTCTGCCCGCTCCTGCCAAATTTCCGGTAGTAGCGGGCACGTTGCAGCCTGGCGAAGGCAAGAAACATGGAGAGCTGTCACAGAGCAGAGGGGCAGCTGAGATGCTGAAAAGCAGCAAAGCTGCACAGCCTGCCTCAGCTTCAATCCTCTGCAATTGACTGAATGTGGAAAATGAAGCAGCAGAGCAGCGGGCTTCTGTGCGCACTGAAGGCAATTGCAAG